>NW_024871193.1:5780000-5900000 GCF_019054845.1 Dipodomys spectabilis | reverse complement strand
CAGTATGAAAATCGCTCAAGTTTTCAGTCCTCTCGTCCTGAGACAGTAAATTCACTGCAGCTCAATGCTAAGTGACTGAACTGGCATGTCCTGTAGACATTTGCTCCAAAATCCTGGGACATTCATTTCTCATTTTTGGCTTCAAACCTGTACCCAGAGGGGAAGATGAGGAGAGAAAATCCTTCTTAGAGAAGGCATCTATAAAGAATATTGGGTAGTTTACTTAAAAATTCAAACCATTGGAATGACCCTGTTAAGAAGTCAGATGTCCAGAGTAAAAAATGAAGAAGAAAAGAAAGGCAGGTGCCAGTGGCTGCTGACTATAATCCCAGCTCCTCAGGAGGCTAAGATGTAGAGAACCTTAGTTTGAATCCAGCCAGTGTAGGAAATTTGACACTATTGTATCTATGAGATCAGAGAAAAACCCAGAAATGGGGCTGTGACTCAATTTTAATGACCAACAGGAGTTCAGGGACAACGACTAGGGTTAATGTCCAACCCCAGGACCTGCCCCCCACCAAAAAAAAAAAAAAGACCATGTAGCTCCATGTATTTGTATATGGATGGATGTATCCCTATAGGTGAATCTCCAGAGTAGCTATGATGAATGGCACTGAACTAGGAAATTTGTTTTCAATACAATGATTTCATAGCACAGACAGGGCTTTCAAGACATTGCATGTTCTGGGGCTCCCCTCACTGTTCCCAGTGTAGCCTGAGGGTTTCTCTGCATCCCAGGCCTGTTGGAAGAAGTCTCTCATTGTCTGGACAGGCAGACAAAAAGCCTCACTCCTGTACAGCTGTGTAACAAACAACTCCATCTGGGCCAATTAATGAGGATGAGTGTGGGTAGACGCTGAAGGTCAGGAGAAAAAGGCCTCTTTGTACCCCAAGCTATCTCTCTCACCAGTGCTCTGTTTTGACAGGAAGCCTTCATTTATGCCACCACTCTTGGCAGGCCAAGTTTCCTGCACTTATCTTGCCTTTGTGAGACTATATTCCCGTGTTCAGATACATTGTTCAATATAATTCAGGATTCCTTCTGGCAGAGAACTAGGGCACTGAACCTAATGAAATGTTTAATTGCAGGTGATGATGGGCCTATGATGCCTCTCCTAAGTTTTGGAACCTTGGGAAATCCAAGCACATGTTGAATATCACAAAGCTTCTTGTCATCTAGGGCTGGTGAAGCTCATCAGGTTTTCAAACATTTGACCTCTCCTAGTTGGGCTCTGGGTGGCTAGGTTTTGGGGTTGAACACAGGGCCTGGGTGCTGAACATGAGCTCAGTGCAGATGCCCAGTGCTCTACCATTTGGTGTCACAGTTTCAATTCTGGTCTCTGTGTGTGTGTGTGTGTGTGTGTGTGTGTGTGTGTGTGTGTGTGTGTGTGTCCGTGTGCATGCGTGCATACACCAGTCCTGGAGATTGAACTTAGGACCTAAGCAGTGTACCTAGTTTCTCTTGTACAAGGATATCTCTCTCCCACTTGAGCCACTTCAGGCTTTTTTCTAGTGATGTGGTCCTGAGAAATCATGCCCAGGGTTTCATATATGCAAAGCACTCTACCCTTAAGGGCCATTCCCAGCCTTCTGCTTCAGGTTTGTTAGTTTGTTTCTGTCTTTTTCTTGTTGTTGTTGTTGTCTGTTGTAGCAGTTAAAGTCTGGACCTGGGTGCTTTCCCTGAGTTGTTCAGCTCAAGTCTTGTGCTCTACCACTTGAGCCACAACACCACTTCAAGTTTCCTTGTGGTTCACTGGAGTTAAGTGTCTCAAGGACTTTCCTGCCCAGACTAGCTTTGAACCATGATCCTCAGATCTCATCCTCCTGAGTAGCTAGGATGACAGGCATGAGCCACAAACACCAAACTCCACTTCAGGTTTCTTAGTGGTCAATGGAGATAATTGTCTCATGGGACCTTTTGTGTCTGAGATAGTTTGGAATCCAGATCCTCAGATCTCAGCTTCCTGAGATGGCAGGATGACAGACCTCAGCTATAGACCCCTAGGCAGTGGCACTCTGCTGCAAGGGGGTCCTTGGTTCCACGTGGTGGAGGGCTATCCATGAGCCCAGAGGTAAGGGTCAGTGCCTAGGCTCCAAGTTCAAGGTTCATGACTGAGAAAAAAAGCAGAACAAAACAATTGTCTGCATGAGACAACTCACTAGCCTTCAGTAATACCTAATTTTGTCCATGCCATGGGGACACATCTGAGCCACAATATTCTTTTTTTTTTTAATCAAACTCCTTTTTTTCTTTATTGTGAAAATACCGTACAGAGGGGTTACAATTACATCGGCAAAGTATTGAACACAATTCTTAGTAAGCATTGTTGCCTCCTCCTTTGTTTCCCTTTCCTATCCCTTCCCCTTCACTCCCCCCCCCGCAAGTTGTAAAGTTTGTTTTTAGACATAATGAATTGTACATCTCATTGTGGCAATGGGTCCACCTGTATCCCTATTTAAACGATTTGCTCTTTCCCTTCCCCTCCACAAATTATACCAGCATCAAATACAGTGAAAACAGGGGTTATACTGTGGGCGAGAGACCTACAAAGCAACAAATAAATCATCTTATTAATATATTAGAAACAACCACACGAAAGGAAAAAACATTTGAATCCTTATGGTGTGGTTCATTTCGCCTAAGAGCAACGTATCTGACATTTTCTGCTTGTCTCAGGCATATACTAGTTATTGCAAATAAGGAAAACCATGGGACCTATGTTTCTTTGGGCCTGTCTTTCTTCACTTAATATAATTTTTTCCAAGTCTTTCCATTTCCTAACAAATGTGGCAATGTCATTTTTTCTTATGGAGGCATAGAATGTGATATATATATATATATATATCACATTTTTTGTCTGCAAAATCATCACAGTTGTGGAGCTCTTACAAGGACCAGATGAATGAATGCACCCTCTGAAGGACACAGCACGTGACACTCTTTGCATGACTCAACACACAGCACCCAATGCAGGACTCAGCACACTGCAACCTGTAAAGGACTCAGCACATAGCACCCTGTGCAAGTCTCAGCACAGAGCACCCTATGAAGGGCTCAGCACATAGCTCTATTCCACAAATTGTCATTAGAAATAGGGTGGTTTCATCAGTATTACCCTTCTTTGAGGAACATTTCACCAACCACACAAGATCACATCTAATGGTTTAGAGGGGTGTTTTTATGTGGGGGGGTTAACCATGGGGCTTGAACTCAAAGCATGTGGATACTGTTCTAATAACATTTGCTCAGGGCTAGAGCTCTGCCACTAGGAGCCACATTTTAAAGAGTCTAACAGACTTCCTGCCAAGGCTGGGTTTTAAAGCCCCCAAACAGCTAGGATGATGGGGTTAAGCCAGCCATCAGCGTCTGGTTCCGTGCAGCTGGGTTGCAGCGGTTTACATATGGCTAAGTCAGGTTAGGTGGCAGCTGTCAGCGCCAGACTCCTAACTTGCTCTGTGATGACGTATTTGAAGTCCTGTCCTTATATCATTGCAGGTAGAACATTCTACCTTTTTTTGGAGGCAGTCCTGGGGCTTGAGTAAGGGCTTAGAAAATGTCCCTAAGTGTTGGTGCTCCAGGCTAGCATTCAATTGATTGAAAAACAGCAGAACTTCTGGATTTTCTGTTTATGTGGCACTGAGAAATCCAACCCAGGCCTTCTTGCTTACTAGGCGAGCACTCAACCACCGAGCCCCAGGAGTGAACGAGATATAAACAGGTAGAGCTTCCTTTATATAAGTATTATATACACAAAAAGATAGATGTCTGTATATTATTGAATTATAGATAATATTACTACCAATTATTAGGTTTCAAATTATGTCTCCATTTAATGATGTGTCCCAGTTGAACAATTAATAAAGCATTAATAATTACTCAATATCCTGTTATTATTTATCATATATGTACATACATCCATACATATAATCACATATTTTATAAATGAGACAAATTAAATTATGCATCGTGTGTTATTACCCATTATTAGGTATTTAATTATGTTTCCATGTAATTTTTATTCTCTTAATGCTCAATAAAATATTAATTAAACTTAATCCAAGTCCTATAATTATTGCGTCTAATTTTATCCCAGAATGATTCACTACTAATTCAATCTGTTTTTCTTCCACCTATGTCATTTCTTACCTATATGACATCCTATTGCATAGCATATAGATTTGCATGCATAGCATATAGATTTGCATACAATTTATACATCCTACCTGTCACTGAGCACTTTCAAAGAAGAGGAAAACGTGTCACACTCGGCTTCTCACTCCATGATTACATTTTTGGCATTGCTGGGATCTAAACTCAGGGCCTAGAAGGCTCAGTTCATGAATGGGTGACTGCCAGCACAGCAGCCTTTAGCCAATTCAGCTGCCAGGCAGTTCCCAGGCCCTGAGATCGAGCCCTGTATGTTGACTCCATATTGCACTTAGTGTAGTTATTCATTTTATTTTTTGTTTTATTCATTTATTTACCATTTATTTTATTGACTGTTATTACACATGAAACATTTACTACAGTTATTACATAAGATATAGATTTGCCTATGTATGAAACTTCACATCTGACACCTAGGACTTTCACAGAAAAGGAAAACATGTGTCACCATAGGCTTCTTACTCCACCATTCAATTTTTGTGAGGGCTGGCATCTGAACTCATAGCCTACATGGCCAAATTCATGAATGGGTGAGTGTCAGCATGCCAGCCTGTGGCATATAGAGCTTACAAGAAGTTCCCAGCACCTGAGATCGAGCCCCAAGGGTTGACAAAATAAGAACAGATTGACATGCAGATGGTAATACACAAATAAATATAGATCTTTAAAGAGTGCCAGAGATGTCTATACATTCTTCAGTTATATAAACTACATTCCTAGCAATTCTTGGGTATTTATTATGCCTCCAATGTAATTAATATTTTCATTTTCACCCTTAATGAAATATTAATTAAATCAACTACTGTCCTGAAACTATTGCGTCCATGTAATTAATAGTATCTTTTAATGTGTCAAAAAATATCCATTAAAATCCATCGGCCTCTTAAAATCACTGTTTAATTTTATAGTAGTATCATTCAGGAACAACTAATTCAACCTTGACATTCATAACCTTCCATCGGTATTCCTATGTATAGGAACCAGACTCTTAGGATCTCCCTGCATTGGTAGGGGTCAGGACCAGGCTTCAAACACAGGACCTATGTGGCCGTGTTGGCCTATGGCTTCCTTGGTAGCCTGCCAGCCTTCAGCAATGCCAGGTTAGAAACACTTTTCAGCCATGTCATTCAGACCCAGTATGGTCACCTTGCAAAGAAAACAAATGTAAAACCGGCAGCCATCTGCAAGTTGCCGATTTGGTTTTTTTGTTTTTTTTGTTTTTTGTTCTTGTTTTGGTTTTTGTTTTTTTTTTTGTAAAAATACCGTACAGAGGGGTTACAATTACATGGGCAAGATAATGAGTACATTTCTTATCAAACATTGTTGCCTCCTCCTATGTTTCCCCTTCCCATCTCTTCCCATACCTTCCCTGACCCCCTACCAGATCCTCCCCCCACCAATGTTTTAAAGTTCATTTTTCGACATAATGTCTTGTACATCACATTGTTGCAATAGGTCCACCTGCATCCCTATTTAAACGATTTGTTTTTTCCCTTCCCCTCCACAAATTATACCACCATCAAATACAGTGAAAGCACAGGCTATACCGTGGGGAAGGGACATACAAAGCAACATAGAAATCATCTTGTAAGTATGTTAGAAACAATTGAATGAAATAAAAAAAACTTTTGAATACTTATCTTGGGGTTCATTTCCCTAACATTAACTTATCTGAGCTTTTCTGCTTGACTGAGATATATACTAGTTATTGCAAATAATGGAAACCTTATCTGTGTCGTTTTATTTATTTTTATTCCTGTCAGTCTTTGGGCCCAGGAACCCAGGTTCGGCTCTGAGTCCAGTGGCTTCAACCCAGCCTGGAGTGATCAAAGCTGAGGCAGAATTGCCATGATCTGAGTTCAAGCCCTGTGCTTGACAAAATAAAAATTAATAAATAAATACATTTAAAATATTTAAAAAATTATGAGGCCCGGTGGCTTGGAATTGATGCAATTTTTTCTGCCAGGCCTGGGATTTGAACTCAGGGTCTGGGAAATCTGCAGCATTGTGGGGGAAGGGGAAGCTCACCATGCTGAAAGACAAGAAAGTCAAGCCTGTTCCCAGGGCCTGATTTCAAGTCCTAGCACTTGAAAAAAATAATATTTGTATATATTTTAAATACATGATTTATATTTACAGGTTTACTGCATATTGCGGTTCATGTAGTTATTGATTTTATTTTGTGTTTTACTTATTTCTTATGTATTTTAGTGAATATGATGACACATATAATATTTTTTACATCCTATTACATAGAACATAGATTTGCCCATGTATTATCCATCATTCCTGAGACCCAGAACTTTCACCGATAAGGAAAACAAGTGGGACAATTAGCTTCATCCACCAGGATTAAGTTTTTGGCAGTTCTGTGATTTGAACTCTGGACCTACAAGACCCACTTCATAAATGGGTCAATGTTAGCACACCAGTCTGATGCAAGTGAAGTTGTTGGGCTAATTTGAGGACCTGAGATCAAGCCCTAGGAGTGGCTAATACATAAACAGATAAATGTGTAGATTGCAGTGTGTGTTTACATATGTATATGCATCTATAAATAAATGTATACCGAGACAGATAGACATTTGTGTAGCTTCTATTGCATAACTCTATATATAAAGTGATGTCTATATCTTATTTTTATATATTCTATTGCTACCAATTATTTGGTCTAAAATTATGTGTCTATTAATTAATCATGGTAGAAGACTTAATAAAGTATTAATTCAATTAATCAATGACCTATATTTATTGTGTACAATCTTATACTAGATTGACTAGCTAATTAGTAATTCAATTAGTACATGCCAAACATTCTATTAGTCTTCCTATAGATAGGAATAGATAGGAATGAGTTTCCTAGCATCTTCAACCATGTGTAGGTGGCAATCCCAGGATCAAACTCAGGGCCTAGGTGTCTGGGTTGGGCTCAGGCTTCACTGACAGCCCCCAGTCTTCAGCCATGCAAGGTCATGTACAATTTTCAAGCTGAGTCATTGAGACCCAGGATGGTCACAGTGCAAAGGAAACAAAGGTAAAATGGTTGTGTAAAACTTCCTGTTTACTTTTTTCCTCCATTTTTGTTGCTTTGATGGTTTTATGCCAGTGCTAGGAGTTGAACTCGGGTCTTAGGATCCCTGGATCATCTGTGGTGTATGTAAATGCTGCATCCCAGCCTAGGGTAATCATGGTTTAAGACACAATAAAGTGCTTCCTTCAGCAAAAGGATCTCAGGGATAATGTCTAGGCTTACAGTTCAAGCCTCAGGAGTGGCCACACAAAAAAAGAACCATTAAGTCTATGTGTCTGTATGTATGCATGTATTTCTATCGGTGAACATCCTGTGTCGCTATGAAGAAAGGCACCCAGCTAGGAAATTTGTTTTGAATAGAATGATTTCATAGCATAGAGAGTGCTTTCAAGACAGTGCGTGTTCCTGGGATCCCTTCACTGTTTCCAGTGTAGCCTGAGGGTTTCTGCACACCCCAGGCTGTTGGAGGAAGTCTGTCTCCATTGTTGGAACAGGCAGAAAAAAAGCCTTACTCCTGTACAGCTGTGTAACAAAAAATTCATGCGGGGCAATTAGTGAGGATGAGTGTGGGCAGGCTCTGAAGGCCAGGAGAAAAAGACCTCTTTGTACCCCTAGCTCTCTCTCTCCCCCGTGCTCTGTTTTGACAGGAAGCCTTCATTTGTGCCGCCTCCCATGGCAGGCCAAGTTTCCTGCACTCATCCTGTCTTTGTTAGACCATGTTCCACTGTTGAAAATAACTACTACAATTAATTCAAGAGTCCTTCTGGCAGACAACTAGGGAGCTGAGCCTAATAAGATTCCTAATTGGCAAAGGTGCCTCCCTAGGTTTCCGGGAGCTTCTTAAATCTAAGCACTTGTGCAAAATCACAATGCTTCCTGTCATCTAGGGCTAAGCTCATCATGTATTGAAACCATTGCCCTCTCCGAGTTGGGTCCTGGGTACGTAGATTTCAGGTTAAACACAGGGCCAGGGTGCTGACCTTGAGCTTAGAGGAGAAGCTCTTTGCTTTACCATTTGGTGTCACTGCTTCATTTCTTGTATCTTTGTGTGTGTGTGTGTGTGTGTGTGTGTGTGTGTGTGTGCGCGTGTGCATACAACAGCCCTGGAGCTTTTATTCAGAACCTGAGCACTGTACCTTAGTTTCTCCTGTACAAGGACAGCACTTGGCATTTAGACCCAGGATGGTTACAATACAAAGGAAATAAAATGGTAAAACTACCTTCTTGAACTTCTCAGTGTTATGCTCCTCCTTTTTATTTTTTATATTTTTTGCCTGTCCCAAGATTTGAACTCAGGTCCTAGGATCCCAGTGCTGGCAGTGGCAGAGATGCCAAGACCTGACTTCAAGCCCCGTACTTGGCAATAATAATAATAATAATAAAAGACCCTGTCTTGAATTTGCCCAATTTTTCTGGCAGGCATGGGATTTGAACTCAGGGTCTGGGTAACTCTGTGACCCTGTGGGTGAAGGGGAATGGCTCAATGTCCTTGAAGACAAGAAATTCAGACCACTTCCTAGGGCCTGAATTGAAGCCTCAGCACTGGAAAAAAAAATGTTCATATATGAGATCTATTTACATACATGGGTTTACTGCGTTGACATTTATTACCCTTATTTATTTAGTATTATTACACATATAACATTATTTTTATTATATCATATCACATAGAATATATTTTATACATTATAATGAGACCAAGGACTTTCGCAGAGAAGGAAAACAATGTGTCAAAATTGGCTTCTTACTACAAGAATAAATTTTTGGCCATCCTGGGATTTCAACTCATGGCCTACAATGCCCAATCCATAAGCGGGGTCACAGTCTTAGCAGAACATCCTCTGGAAACTGAGCTGCCAGGAAGTTCTGAGGACCTATAATCAAATCCACTATATGGGACTACACATATATATATATATATATGTATATATATATATATATATATATATATACACTGTTTCCAGTGTAGCCTGAGGGTTTCTGCACACCCCAGGCTGTTGGAGGAAGTCTGTCTCCATTGTTGGAACAGGCAGAAAAAAAGCCTTACTCCTGTACAGCTGTGTAACAAAAAATTCATGCGGGGCATGAATATATATATATATATTCATATATATTCATATTCATATATATATATATATACATATATATATATATATATATATATGTGGGACTAGTGTGGCTTGATCATAGGTATGATGACATATGTATATATATTTATATATATATACAAATATGCATGTATATGTTGATAGATGTGTAGATTGAGATATATATGTATATATATTTATATATACATATTTATATACATATATACATATATATATATAGAGAGAGGGACTGTGAGGATATTAAATTATATATATAATTACCAATTATTAATTATTAAATTATGCTTCCATTTAATGAAGTATCCTTGGTTGAATACTTATGAAAGCAGTAATTAAAAATTAGTCAATATCCTTAATCATACCATGATGCTAGAATGGAAGATATAAATACAATGATTATTCTGTGGCATTCTAAAATAGAATCATGAAGCAACTGCACATTTAATTATTACTTTTATAACATTCCATAAGCATTCACATGAACAGGAATGAGTTTGTCAGGATCTCCCTCCATTTGTGGGTGGCAGACCTACATTCAAACTCCAAGCCTGAGTAGTTTAATTTGAATGCAAACCATTGGAATGACACCGTGAAGATTTCAGATTGTTATGATTCAAAAAAAAGAACAAGAATAAAAGAAAGCAAGGTGTCAGTGGCTCCTGCCTGTAATCCTAGCTCCTTAGAAGACTGAGATGTAGAGAATGCCAATTTGAATTCAGCTGGCGTGGAAAAGTCCATGATACCCTTCTTTCTAAGAGGTCACATGAAAAAGAAAAACCATGAATGGGTCTGTGGCTCAAGGGCAGAGTGCTGCACTTGAGCAAAAGGAGCTCAGGGACAGAGCCTAGTCTCATAGTACAACCACAGACCTGCCAAAAAAAAGAGGAGGCAATAACTCCTTGTATCTTTGTATGGATGATGAGCATTCAGCATGTTGCCCATGCCCAGACACCCAACCTGGGCAAGCTGGGACAAGCCCTCAGAGAGTACTAAGTCTGAGCCAGCAACTTGAACAAAGCATCCTTCTCTGCCATTTAAAGAATTGAAGCCTTATGTTCTGGCTGAGGTGTCCCATTGGGACACCTAGAAGCCAGACACTGCCTTTAAGGAGACCACATTTCTAGGCTATAGGAGTTGTCGAAGGCTCTGGCTTCATATTCTCTATCCCTCTGTATAATGTGAGCCTAGACCTCCGGGGCCTGGTGGCTATCACTCATTTATCATTCCTCAGTGCCAAGTCACAGGCTGGTCCCAAATATTGACAAAGATATGAAATAGTCAGCGATTTCTACAACGAAAAGGGTAAGCTAATAAACCCCACCCTCATAACTCCCATTAGTAGTGAGCCTTGTGTTGTGTATGTGGTTTAGTGGTAGAGTGCTTACATAGCATGCATGCACAAAGCCTTGGGTTCTATTTCTCAGTACCACAGAAACAGAAAAAGCCAAAAGTGGCACTGGGGCTTAAGTGGTAGAGTGCTGGCCTTGAGCAAAAGAAGCTCAGGAACATGCCCAGACCCTGAGTTCAAGCCCCAAGACTAGCAAAAAAAAAAAAAAGTCAGCCTGGTGAGATATATTGTTCTGGGACTCAGAGGAGGGCAGAGGTTATGGGTAAGAGGTAGGGTAGAGGGCAGGTGCTGGTGGGTCACCCTTGTAATCTTAGATATTTAAGAGGCTGAGATCTGAGGATGACAATTGCAAGCAGGAAAGTCTATATGAGACACTTTTCTCCAATTAAACACCCAAAAAGCCAGAAGTAGACCTGTGGTTCAAGTAGTAGAGTGCTAGCCTTAAGCACAAAGGCTCAGGGATAGAATAGCACCCAGGCCATGAATTCAAACCCCAGGAATGGCACACATATGCACACACACACATACAACCTCACACACATATACACACACACATCAAGATAGAGCATTTGCCAGTCAGCCTGCACAAGTTCCATCTCTAGAAACTTAATACAAAAAAAAAGAGGGAGATTGGAAGGAAAGACTTGCTCCACAAGGTGATATAACCAGTGCCAAAATTCCACAGGAGTTCTAAGATGTGAAAGAGGACAGAGAGCCTCAGGCAGAAGGTCCAGCATGGGCAACGGTCCTGAGGTGTGGTTTAGAGCAAGTGGTGTGGGTGGAATGAAAGTTCTGTGGCTTCAGACAAGTATGGCAGGACATTCAAGGCTGTGTCAAGGTTTGTACTTGAGTCACAGGTAGGGCAGAGGTTGGGGTCCCAGAATGGGGCCCAAGGGGAAGATTAGCTTGTCTTTTCACCATGGACCCCAGTCATTTCCTGTGGCTGGAAGCCTATTTTTCATAGCTCCTGACCCTCAGGCCTCCTTTGCATGGAGGAGTCAGGGCAAATGCAGGGAAGAACACTTGCTTAAGAAAAGCTTCTAGGGGCTGGGAAGGTGGCTCAGTGGTAGAGCACTTGCCTTGCATGCTTGAGGCTCTGGGTTCGATTCCTCAGCAACACATAAGCAAAAAAGAAAAAAGCTAGAAGTGGCGCTGTGGCTCAAGTGGTAGAGTGCTAGCCTTGAGCTGAAGAGCTGAGGGACAGCGCCCAGGCCCAGAGTTCAGGCCCCATGACTGGACCCCTCCCCGCCAAAAAAAGAAAAGCTTCTAGCCTAATGTCACTAGTGGCTCAACCCCTGTAAGTCCTAGCTACTCAGGAAACTGAGATCAGAGGGAGAAAATTACTGAGACTCTTCTTGCCGATGAACTACCAAAAGCCAGAAATGGAGCTGTCCCTCAAGTGATAGAGTGCCAGAATTGAGGGAAAAATTAAGAGACCAAAGCCCAGATCCCTGAATTCAAGCCCCAGTACTGGCACCTAAAAAAGTAAAGAAAAGCTTTCAGGAGCTCCTAGTCCAGTGTAGTGAAACACCAGATCAGCCCAGCACCCGTGGCTCACACCTGTCCTCCTAGATCCTCAAGAGGATGAGACTTGAGGATCGCGGTTCAAAGCCAGCCCAGGCCAGAAAGTCCAGGAGACTCTGATCTCCAAGGAACCTCCAGAAAACTGGAAGTGGTGCTGTGGCTGAAGTGTAAGCTGAAGAGCTGGGGGACAGCGTCCAGGCCCAGAGTTCAAGCTCCATGACCAACACCTGGCCTGCTTGGACCTACTTTGTGGCAGAGTACTTTCCAGTGAGCCCCTGAGGGTCTCCCAATGTCTAGGTGTCCCACCAGTCTTCAGAGCAGCCCCTTTGGAGGTCTTTTCCTACAGAACAGGCCACAGTATCAGAGAAGGGTCAAGCCTTGGGGCACGGAGGTCATTGGTTGAGTCATCAGAATGGCATCTCTCATGGGTGCAGTATGGATCTGAGCAGTAAATCAATGTCTCATACCAGGGTTCTGGGCCAGGAGGGGCATGAGCTGCAAGATGGCACAGCAAGTAATGCCCACTCACGTAAGTATCACAAAAGTGCGAATCTGTCAGGCACACCTTTGACAAGTGTTGAGTTGGGCTCATGAAAGACTTGTAGGCTCAGGAATCCACAGGTGGCTGGCTGCTCCTTGTAGCAGTCACTACCCCTGGTGTCCCAGGGCTTGGAGCCCTGCTTTCCTCACCAGTGCTCTGGGCAGATGAAGGTCTGCAATCGTGGGCCACCTACAAAGGAGCATCCATAGTGTCCTTCCCTTGGTCCTGTGGCCCCGTGCATGGATGGAGGGGCAATTTCCATGGAACTTACTGACATGACTCAGACCCCTCAGCCCAAGAAGGACTTAGGGAGAAACAACTTGATCTTCCTTTAGAGTTTACCCTGATTATGCCTCAGGACTGCCCACAGTTCTACCTCAGCTCATCATTAACACCTGTGGTGTGTGTGTGTGTGTGTGTGTGTGTGTGTGTGTGTGTGTGTGTGTGTGTGTGTGCATGCATGTGTGCATGCACATATTGGTACAGGGGTTTGAATTCAAGGCCCGGGCTCTGTCCCTGAGTTTTTTCATTGAGGGCTAGCACTCTACCACTTGAGCCACAGCTTTTCTTCCAGCTTTCTGTGGTTATTTGCAGAAGAGAATCTCACAGACTTTTCTAGCTGGGCTGCCACTGAATGGCAATCCTCAGATCTCAGCCTCTGAGGAGATAGGAATATGAGAGAATGAGCTATTAGTATCTAACTGGCCACACTTTCCTTCTTGGATAAAACAGAGTACCTCTCTGTCCCAGCCAAGCAACCATGTACAGCTACCCCTCCAACCTAGGCTTCAGACAAAACATACTCTCCCCTGAGGACAAACAAATGGGATCAGGTTTGAGCTTTATGTTCTCCACACAGTCAGGGGCTGCTATGAGCTGATGTAGAAGTCAGAGATCTAGGCCAGGGCAAATAGACAGCTGTTAGAACAGAAGAGCTATGAAAAGACATCCTTGCAGCTGGGTGCCAGTGGCTCATGCCTGTAATCCTAGCTACTCACGGCTGACACCTGAGGATCAATCAAGATTCAAAGCCAGCCTGGGTAGAATCTTATCTCCAATGAATCATCAAAAAGCTGGGAAGTGGAGCTACCCTAGTTCACATGGTACAGCACCAACCTTGTGCAAACAAACTAAAGGATAGCACCTAGGCTCTGAGTTCAAGCCCCGGTAAACAGGTAAACACACACACACACACACACACACACACACACACACACACACGCGCGCACACACACACACTAACATCTTTAGCAGGTGCCAATATCTCATACCAGCAATCCAGTACTCAATAGGCTGAGCTCTTAGGATGGCAGCTTGAAGCCAGCCCAGGCAAGAAAGTCCGTGAGACTCTTATCTCCACTAAACTACTAAAAAAGATGAAAGGTGAGCTGTGATTCAAGTGATAGAGTGTTAGCTCAGGGACAGTGCCTAGGCCCTGAGTTCCAGCTCTGAGATTTTTTTTTTTGGGGGGGGGGTTCCGGTTGTGGGGCCTGAACTCTAGGCCTGGGCACCGTCCCTCAGCTCTTCAGCTCAAGGCTAGCACTCTACCACTTGAGCCACAGCGCCACTTCCGGCTTTTTCCTTTTTCCTTATGTGGTGCTGAGGAACCGAACCCAGGGCCTCAGACATGAAAGGCAAGTGCTCTACCACTGAGCCACCTTCCCAGCCCTCTGAAATTTATTTTTTAATAAACACCCTTTGCCATCCCCAACCCCACAGGCCATAAATGCAGATTTTGGTCATCCTAGATCTCACTTCCATTCCTGCCACTTCCACAGCACTGCCACAAGTAGCCAGTGTGCGGCTAGCACTGGGTTAAGAATTGAACTTACACAAGGGGGACACAACCTGGTCAAGGCTAATGCCCCAGAACATTGAGGTACTGGCCATACCAGTCTCTCACCCCCTCTACCCTGACCCTGGAATTTAGTCTGTGCCACTGTATTATGGTTATCTGGAATTGTGTAGAAGGACCTGAGAGGCCCACACCAATGGATACTTCCAAGACAAGTTGGCCTCACCTTCCATGTAGCCCCAGATCCTCCTTGTTTGGACAGCCTTCAGTCAGCTATCAATCAGGCTGAAGTTGGCCAGAGCCATTGACAACCACCTTTCCCCCACTCCACTGCCAGCCTGCTAGGATGGACATACATCCAGAGGCACAGCTGAGGAAAAGGAAAGGACATGGCATGACTGAGCCCCTCCCCTCCAGGAGCAGGGGAGAACCTATGCCAGCTGGCCCTGCTGACCCAGAATCCTCTGGAGGCGGCCAAAGTTATGGACAGACAGAGTTGGGCCCCAACAAAAAGCTAGAATATACAGGTCTCTGGCAATTTAGGACTCATTGTAGACCCAAATAGGGGGATGAAGTCAGGGTGCCATGGAGGAGGGGCTCCCTCTGAAGTCAGGAAGAGGCAGACAGGCGCCCAGGAAGGGGACAGAGAAAGATGAGGGAAAAATACACACACACACACACACACACACACACACACACACACACACACACACACACACACACACACACAGGGGTAGCCCAAGGCCTCAGCAGTCCCTGAGCACCTGAACATCCCAACCCCCGAGAAAATAGCACTAACGTTCTCAGACCAACTGTAGACAAAACTCAGAGCCTCTCATATGTCTGGAATGGCTAATAACACAGCATGGCATTTCCTACTGTACACACTGCTATGCAGGAAATTCAGCTACCTTATTTTTGGTTGTTGGTCATGGGGTTTGAACTTTGGGCCTTCACACAGTCTTTTAGCTCTTCAGCTGAAGGTGCGCACTCTACCACTGGAGCCATAGGACCACTTCTGGTTATCTGGTGGTTCAAAGCCAGTGTAAGCTGGCTTTGATCCGCGATCCTCAGATCTCAGTCTCCTGAGTAGCTAGGATTACAATTGTGAGCCACTGGCAGCACCTGGCTTCAGTTACCTTCTTATACCCAGGGGAAACCCAACTTGTCAGGCTACAAATCACATGCAATCCTTCACTTCAGACTTTGACACCAGCATCCAAAACCATAATTCCATGGATGGAGAGAATAAAATTGACACTACCCTCCCACCCTTGCTCACATTCACCTCACTCCCTGACTAAGACAGGCCACAACCTCTGGAGTTCTTGGTAAGGCAACGCCCACCCTGCTGTAATTTCACACTCGGGCAAACCTGGGGAGATCTTAGAAATTTCTGTACATTGAGGCCAGCACCTGGTCTCCCAACCACAGCACCTCCACTGCTTCACCATCTCTTGCAGGCAAGGGGTGTCTTTCTGGGGTTTTTGGTTGAGGGCCTTGAGCTCAGGGCTTGGGTACTGTCTCTGATGGGGTCTCAAGGACTTTCCTGCCTAGGGTGAATTTGACCATGATCCTCCTATCACAGCCTTGTAAATATCAAAGAGGACTGCTGAGAGCCACTAGTTCCTGCTTAATCATTGATCTTGCTGTTCTTGGACAGACCAGTGAGTTCCCTATCCTCGGGTTTAAGTGGTGGGAGCTGGAGCCCACAGTTTGAATCCTGGTCCTGCCACTTCCAAATGGCAGGAGAGCCTTAGAAATTCATTCCTATCTATACGAATACCAATGGAATGTGATGTATGTTATGACTGAATGGGCAGTTCTTGAAGGATAAAATTATACACAATTTTATTATAGAACACTGATCATTTTATTCAATATTTTATGAAGCATTTAAACAATCACATTCATTAAGTGGAGGCATAATGAAATACCTAAGAATTAGGCCTCACATAGTATAAAGGTGCCATTTTTTTCTGCCAGGACTGAGATTGGAACTCTTAGTCTGGGTAACTCTGTTGCACTGTGTGGAATGGGGAAGCTGGCCTCCTTGAAGTCAAGAAATTCATGTGTACACCTCAGGTCTAAAATCGATCCCCAGCACTAGAAATCATCCTATTCATGTACATTTTAAATATGTGATTTATGTTTACATACATATGTTGACTCCATATTGCTTTCAGTGTAGTTATTCATTTTATGTTTTCTTTCATTCATGTAGTGACTGTTTATTTTATTGATTATTATGGCACATAGAACATTGATTACATAGGATATAGGTCTGCATATATATTACACTTATACCTGACACCCAGGACTTTCACAGGAAAGGAAAACATTTGTCACCATCAGCTTCTTACTCCACGATTCATTTTGTGGGAGTGCTGGCATCTGAACTCACGGCCTACAAGGCCCAATTCATGAATGGGTGAGTGTCAACACACCATCCTGGGGCAAATTGAATTGACAGGCAGTTCCTAGGGCCTTAACTCGAGCCCCAGGTTTTGAAAAAATAAGAACAGAGTGACACCTAGATGGTAGTATGCTAATAAATATATATCTTTATAGAGTGTCAATATGTCTATCCATTATTCAGTTATAAAGACTACATTCCTACCAATTCTTAGGTATTTATTATGCCTCCATGTAATTAATGTTATTATTTTCATCCTTAATAAACTATTAAGTAAATCAGTGTCCTGAAATTATTGCATCCCTGTGAGAAATAGTATTCTTTTAATGCTTCATAAGATAATTAAATAAAATCAATCAACTGACTGAAATCATGAAGTCTAATTTTATTCAAGTATCTTTCATGAGCAACTTATTCAACTGTGACATTGGTAACATTCCATCGTTATTCCTGTGAATGGGAATGAGTCTTTTAAGATCTCCCACCATCCAGAAGTGGCATGATTGGGATTCGAACTGTAGGCTTATGTTGCTATAAGGGACTATGGCTTCTTCAAACGCCCACATTTGAAAAAGAAATATTTAGCTCCCTGGTTCGCAATTTGTGCCATTTTTTCTGCCAGGCCAAGGATTTGTATTCAAGGTCTGGGTAAATATGCAGCACTGTGAGGGATGGGAATGTGACCATGCTTGAAGACAAAAAAGTCAGGCCTGTTTCCTAGGCCCGAATTCAAGTCTCAAGCCTGGAAAACATACTCCTTATATCCATTTTAAAGACAGAATTTATATTTCCATACAGATATTCAGTCCATATTGTGTTTGATGTGGTTATTCATTTTATGTCTTGTTTTATTCATTTATTTACCAATTATTTTATTGACTCAGATGACACCTTTACCATTTACTACGTTGTTTACATCCTATCACATAACATATAGAATTGTAGATATGTTCTCCATCATATCTGACCCCCGGACTCTCCCAGAAAAAGAAATCATGTGTCACACTCGGTTTCTTACTCCAAGATTAAATTTTTGGCAGTGCTAGGATATGAACTCAAGGCTTAGCAGGCCCAATTCATGAATGGATGAGTGTGAGCATGGCAGCCTGTAGCCAATGAAGCTGTTAGGTGGTTCCCAGGTGCTGAGATTGAGCCCCAGGTTTGGCAAAAACAGTGATACATGTATAGGCAGATGGTGCTATACAAATAAATTTATATTGGTAAAGAGCACCAAAGCTGTCTATCTATGATTGAATAACACCTAGTACATTCCTACCAACTCTTAGGCATGTATTATACCACCATTGAAGTAATATTATTCTTTTCATGCTTAATAAACTATTAATTAGGATCAATCAGCTTGCTAGGATTATTGCATCCAATTTTAGACTAGACCGAAGCATGAACTACTCTTTCAATTGGTATTCCTATGCATAGGAACGAGTCTCTTGTGATCTTCTGCCATTGGTAGGTGTCAGGACTAGGATTTGAACCCAGGGCCTATGTTGATAGGTAAGCCTATGGCTTCCCTGATAGCCCGCCAGCCTTCAGCAATGGCAGGTCAGGTCCACTTTGCAACCGTGTCATTCAGACCCAGGATAGTCACTATGCAAAGAAAAAAATGTAAAACCCCCAGCCCTCTGCAGCTCACCACTTTTTTTCTATGCTACTTTTTTTTTTCTTCCTGCAAGCCCTGTGCGCCTAGGATCCCAAGATCGGCTATGGGTCCAGAAGTTACACTCCAGCCTAGGGCAATCGAAACAGGCAGAGTTGCCACGACCTGAGTTCAAGCCCCCTGTTGGCAAAATAAAGAATAACTTAAAATTAATTATTTAACTAAATTAAAAAAGGAAGAAAGCTCCCTGGCTTGGAATTTCTGCCAGTGTTATTTCCTAGCCTGGGATTTGAACTCAGGTCTCAGTAAATCTGTAGCAGTGTGCACGAAAGGGCAGAGTTGCCACTTCTTGAATTCAAACCCGGTGCAAAGCCAAAAATAAAAATTAAGTCACTGAGTTTGGCAGGGGGAGTAGATGTCCAGATGGGAGCGGGGGGGATGGTAGGTGGAACACAAAGGAGGAGGCTACAATCCTCAATCTGAAATATAATCATTATCTTGCTCATTTAACTATAACTTCTCTGTACAACATTTTTACAATAAAAAATGAAAAATGTCGTGCTCAGAGAAGCAGTTTGGGGGTAAGGGAAAGAGGTCTGAATAGATGTACAAAATTCCACATTGATTTTATTTTAATGTTCAGTATGGAACTGAATAAACATAGCTGCTTCCATTAAAGTGAATTAAGTCACTGTCTTGGAAATGGAGCCAGTATTTCCTTCAGTGCTGGGATTGGATCTCACCATCCAGATAACTCTTTTGCACTGTGGGTGAAAGCAAAGCTCACTGTCCTTAAGGAAAGGAAATTCAGGTTAGAATTACCAGGGTCTGAATGAAGGCCCTGCAATGGAAAAATATTTCTATATATGTGTAATATATGATATATATTTTCTTATGTATGTTTATAACATATTATGATTTTTATTATTGATTTTGTATTTATTTTAGTTTTTACTTGATTTGTAATGCCCAGAGACTTGGAGTGCCTGAAAAGACCACCAGGGACCAAAGATCAATGCAAGCAGCAATGAGTCATTTATTGACGAGCTCGAGCACAGACCCCTCTGTGCACTGATGTCCGAGTGCAGAGAGAGGCCCCCAGCACAGGGTTACAGCACTTTTTATATGTTCTTTGGTAGGGGTAATGCCTCAGTATGTATTGGCAACGAATCAATACACCACGTGGGAAATTTAAATCATAATTCTAGCAGATGATTGGCACGATACAAAGCGAGAAAAAGGCTGGGTCTGATAATTGATTGGGCTAGCAGACTAAGCCAAATGGCCACTATCTCTGATCCCAGGCCTGGGTGGAAGTGGTTGCCAAATGGCCACTGTCTCTGATCCCTGCGCTGGGGAAGTGGTTGCCAGATAGCCACTACCTCTGATCCCAGGCCCGGGTGGGGGGTCTGGAATGTGTTAACTTCAGCTCCAGATCCTAGAGTGTCTGGGGCTCGAGGGCCTGTAGAATAGCAGCTGCATTCTTCAAGCAGGTCTAATACAAAATGGCAAATACAGGTCTATCTGGAGATATATATATATATATATATATATATATATATATATATATATATATATATATATATATATATATATCATGCTTCTCAGATTCATTTACTTATTGTCTATTGTATTTAGTATTTTTGGGGGGGAGAGTCCAGTCGTGGGCCTGAACTCTGGGCCTGGGTACTGTCCCTCAGATCTTCAGCTCAAGGCTAGCGCTCTACCACTTGTGCCACAATTCCGCTTCTGGCTTTTTTTTCTGCTTATATGGTGCTGAGGAATTGAACACAGGACCTCATGCATGCAAGGCAAGCACTCTACCAGTGACCTACCTTCCCAGCCCCTATTTAGTATTTTTATACACATAATATTTAATATATGTTGTACATCTATTATAAAATTATACACAATAATATAGGACTGAGTTCCGGGAAGATGGTGGAGGAGAAGCTGGGGGCTAAACAAGCTCTCACAGAGAAAGCAGTTTTAGTGCTCCAATGAACAGTCTTAAGCCAGAGAATCACACAAAGTGTGCCATCACAGTAAAGAGTGTTAGGCTAGAGAGGGAAAATCCAGGCAAGGAGACAGATCTGAGCACTTGCCAACAGCTGTGGCTGCAGCAGTGGCGGCAGTGGCAGTGGCAGTGGCAGCAGTGTTGGCAGCAGCCATAGATGCCATACCTGGAACACAGAGAGTCCAGGACAAATGTGCCAGACGCGGCCAGTGAGTGGATTCTACTCAACACCAGCAAGAACTGACAAGGAGCACACATCATCATCCTGCAGTTCATAGACCACAGACGACCCAGGAACCAAGACTCCCGCTTGAGTAGAAGCCTGACATCCTCTCAGGGAGCAGAGGAGGGAAGGCCACCCCTCCCCCCCACTATGGGAGATCTCCATCTTTGATAATGACAAAGGGCTGGCTGAGCAGCTAGCTCCAACTCAGGCCTTGGAAGAAAACAAAAGAGTCATGAAGCAGGTCACAGGAACCTAACCTGACCTGCCAGGCTCAGCTCAACCCAGGGAAAAGTCACCGAGCCTGGGCCACCAGCCCCAGGAGTGTCTTTCTTCACTGGGTAAACAGAGACAGAGGCTTCCCCTCTCTACAGCAGCCTTGACAATCAATTGAAATTCATTAAACATAAACCCTGAGAATGGCTCCAGGCAGGATCTGTGAGTGTCTCAGAAGCTAGACCCTCAGGGAAAAGCTAATGTTTGCTGAAAGGTCTCAACTCTACCCAGAACATAGCCTCATCACAGCATCTCCAAACTAGAGAAAACAGCCATCTCCCTCTTCTGTGATACTCAAATAAACTCTCCCTCCCATTGAACTAGCCTGGTAGGAGGATCACAAAATCCTGGGTAAAGCAGAGCATTTTTCTGCTTGCTCAAACAAACTGACCTAAGACACCAACCAAGCCACAGGAAAATCAAACACCACAAGCAGACAAGAGACTCCAACTAGAGACTGGTTATGGACACAAGGGAGATACAGGATCTTCCCATTCCACCCAAAAAACTCAAAGAACTCTTTTTTTGTACCGTTTATAAAGAAATTTTTTCTAAAACTGTTTTTTATTTTTAACTTAAAAAATTTGTTTTCTATTAACCTTTTCTTCCTCTTATAATTTTTATTTTAGGGGTATATGTGTGTGTGCTTTTTTTTCTTTTTTTTTCTTTTTCTTTTTAAAATTTTTTTTTTGTTTAGCTTTATTGACCCTTTGATCCGTTTTTTTTCTTTCCTTCTCATTCTTTTCACCTTTTCTTCTCTTTTATTCTTCTTTGCGTGACTTAATTGATGTTCTGCTCATCCTCAGATATACCCGTAGTCAATTATTAGACCTTATATCCCATTGTGCACACATTTAATGCAGAAATTTATTACTCAATTCAAAACCTCTTAGACTTAAATTCCTTAATAGCAGTACTACCTCTTTATACTTATATAATATAAGCATTTTAATTTTTAAGTTTTTCACATCTCCTTTCTATCCCTACCCTTCTCTTATCCTACCCATGTTCTTCTCTGAATATTATGTTTTTAAATTTGCATAATTTTTGTTTTTAAGTGTTTCACTTTTTAACTTTTAAATTTTGTTTTTCTATTTTTTCTTGTCTCTTTTTTTCTCTTTCTTCTTTTTTTTCTCTCTGTACTATCATTCTATCCAACCTATTTCCCACTTTGAGATTAGTACTTAGTTAAGTTAACCTTCCCTCTGCCTGCCCACATCCCTCTAATCCTATTTTTACCCACATCTTTCCATAATCCTAATAATTTCTGGTTTGCCAAATTCTTCTTTGCAGTTCATAACCCATTAATACATAGTTGTTGGATGTTGAATAGATATAGCTGTTGAACTAGATTTTTTTGTATCTGCAGATTTTGACTGTGCAACTACAGACTTTGGTTGATGCTTGATTTAAGATAGTGTTCTAGCACAAAACTGGTGTTACTTTCATCCCAAATGGGCAGGGCTGAGAACACTCAAAGAGAACTAGAGGAATTGCATGAACGTGAGGAAGCTAATCAAAGAGTAATACAGGAAATGAGAGAGCAGGATGAGAATACACAAAGATCGCTAAAGGAATTCATGGAATCCATAAAGAGAAAGTTGAAAGAAGTCAGGGAGACCGCAATGGGAATGTTGAATGGAACCCAACAGAAGGAATGACAGTCCAAGGAAACCATAACCAATTAACTAAGTGATTTGAAAATAAACACTGAAAACCAAATTAAGGAAATAAAGCAGTTCATACAAGATCTAAAACAAAGCTCCAACAAAGAATTGGAAGTAATCAAAGCCAGCCAACTAGAAGGAAAAGAAATAAAAGCAAAGTAGAAAGTCTTGATAGTAGGTTAGACCATGAAGAAGATCGAATCTCGGGGATTGAAGACAGCCTAGACATTATAGAGAAAGAACATACAACCATCTAAGACAAATCCAAGAAATAGGATAGATCTATTCAACATTTGGAAGACACCATGAGAAGGCTTAATCTGAGGATAATTAGTGTAGAGGAGCACCTAGAGACAGAAGTTAATGGTCTGGGAAATTTAACAGGATCCTAGCAGAAAATTTCCCAAACATGAAAAAAGATAGGCCTATTCAGATAGAAGAAGCTTTTAGAACTCCAAATAGACCAGACCAGAACAGGACAACCCAGCATCTCATTATAATCCTCACAGGATCAATTCAGACCAAGGAAAACATCCTTAAAGCTCTCAAGGAGAAAAGATCAATCACTTATAAAGGGAAACCAATTAGAATCACTTCAGATTTCTCAGCAGAGACGGTTAAAGCAAGAAGAACCTGGAATGATGTATGCCATGCCGTAAACACAAACAACTATCAACCATGTATATTGTACCCAGCTAAACTCTCCTTCATAACCAAAGGTCAAATAAAAACTTTCCATAGCAAAGAAAAATTGAAATAATTTATCTCCACCAAACCAGCCCTACAAATGATTCTTAAAGATGTCTTACACATAGAAAACCAACAAGACCACAAAAAGGTGAAGAAACCGCAGCCAAACTGAGAATCCAAGAACCATAGAAAGAACCCAGTTGCCACAATCCCCAAGAAGGTGGATAAAAAGCAGGAACTCCCAAACACTTCTCAGTTCTATCTCTCAACATTGACGGACTTAACTCTCCAATTAAGCGACATAGACTGTCTAGTTGGATTAAAAAGCAAGATCTTTCTATCTGCTGCCTTCAGGATTCACATTTTGCCCAAAAAAATCAAATACATTTTCAATGTGAAAGGCTGGAACAAAATCTACCAAGCAAACGGCCTCCATAAACAGGCAGGAGTTACAATCCTAATATCAGATAAAATAGACTTCGAATTAAAATTAGTGAGAAGAGATAAAGAAGGTCACTACATACTTATTAAGGGATCTCTCCTTCAGGAGGATATTACAATTCTAAATATCTATTCCCCAAATAACGAAGCATAAAAATTTATACAATCAAATCCCACACAGATCCAAAGACATTAATTGTTGGGGACTTTAACACACCACTTTCTTCACTAGATAGATCAACTTGGCAAAAACTCAACAGAGAAACCGCAGATCTAACCACCTGCATAGATCAAATAGTTTTAATAGACATGTACCAAATATTTCACCCAGCAGCATCAGAATACACGTTTTTCTCAGCAGCACATGGAACATTTTCCAAAATAGACCACATTTTAGGCCACAAAGCAACCTTGTCCAAATTCAGAAACATTGAAGTTATTCCTTGCATTCTCTCTGACCACAAGGGAATAAAATTAGAACTCAACACCAAAAGCCATCAAAGAAAGTCCTGTAACACATGGAGGCTGAACAACACACTACTGAATCACGAGTGGGTCATGGAAGAGATTAGAAAGGAAATGCAAAAGTTCATGATATTCAACAAAAATGAGCACACAAATTACCAGCTCCTCTGAGACACATCAAAGGCAGTACTCAGAGGCCAAGTTTATAGCTTTAAGTTCCTACATCAACAAATTGGAGAGATCTGAAACCAACAATTTAATGAGATATCTGAGCCTCCTTGAAAAAGAGCAGCAAGAAAAACTGCAGTCCAGTTGATGGAAAGAAATCATTGAATTTAAATCAGAATTAAATGAATTAGAATCCAAACAAACCATAGAAAGAATAAAAAAAACCGAATTGGTTCTTCGAAAAAATTAACAAAATTGACAGACCCTTAGCAAATCTTACCAGAAAAAGAAGAGAACACACCCAAATAAATAAACTCAGAATGAGAATGGAAACATCACCACAGAACAACTAAGATTCAAAACATTATAAGGAAATACTTCTCAAAACTTTATGCTAATAAGTTTGAGAACTTGGCAGAAATGGACCTTTTCCTAGCAAATACTGACATTCCGAAACTAAACCAAGATGAGTTAAACCATTTTAACAAGCCCATATCAAGCATTGAAATAGAAACAGAAATAAGACATCTCCCATCTAAGAAAAGCTCAGGACCAGATGGATTAATAGCAGAATTCTACAAGGCATTAAAAGCAGAGCTCACACCAATACTCCTCCAACTCTTCAATGAAATTGAAAGAGAAAGTTCACTACCGAACTCATTCTATGAAGTTATCATAACCCTCATCCAAAACCAGGCAGGGACTCATCAAAGAAAGAGAAGTATAGACCCATTTCTTGGATGAAAATTCATGAAAAACTTCTCAACAAAATTCTGGCCAATCGACTTCAACAATTTATTGAAAAAATCATAAACCAAGATCAAACAGGATTCATTTCAGAGATGCAAAGCTGGTTCAATATACGGATATCAATTAGTATAATTCATCACATCAACAGGAGCACGGATAAGAACCACATGGTTATTTCAATAGAAGCAGAAAAAGCATTTGACAACATTCAACACCACTTTATGATGAAAGTTCTGGAAAAATTAGGAATTCATGGAACATTCCTCAACACGATAAAGGCTGTATATGACAAACCTACAGCCAGCATTATACTTAATGGTGAAAAAGCCATTTTCTCTTAGCTCAGGAATGAGACAAGGATGTCCACTCTCTCCACTTTTCTTCAATCTAGTATAAGAATGATTAGCTACAGCAATAAGACAAGATGTAAACATAAAGTGGATCCAAATAGGTAAAGAAGTAAAACTCTACTTCGTTGCAGATGACATGATCTTGTATTTAAAGAATCCCACAGACTCCACTCCTAAATTACTCAAGTTGATTCAAAAGTAACCCTCAAAAATCAATGGCTTTTCTGTATGCCAACAATGAGAAAAGTGTGGCTGAAATTAGGAAAGCAACTCCATTCATAATAGCCACTCAAAAAATAAAATACTTAGGAATTAACTTAACCAAAGAAGTGAAGGAACTCTATGATGAAAAATTTAAAAACCTCAAAAAGGAAATCAAAACAGAACTTAGAAAGTGGCAAAAACTCCCATGCTCCTGGATTGGGAAGATCAACATCGTGAAAATGGCAATACTTCCCAAGGCTATCTACAAATTCAATGCGATACCTATCAATATTCCAACCTCATTCTTCAAGGAAATAGAAGACGCAATCCAAAAATTCATATGGAATAATTAAAGTCCCCGAATGGCAAAAACAATTCTCAACAGAAAGAACAGTGCTGGAAGAATATCAATACCAAATTTCAAACTCTACTACAAAGCCATAGTAATCAAAACAGCTTGGTACTGGCACAAGAAGAGACCTCAAGACCAATGGAATAGAATTGAAAACCCAGAATGAATGCATAGTCCTATAGCCATCTAATCTTTGATAAGGGAGCTAAAAAAATAGAATGGAAGAAAGACAGCCTCTTCAGTAAATGGTGCTGGCAAAACTGGTTAACAACTTGTAGAAAACTAAAGCTAGGTCCTTATATATCACCCTGCACCAGAATCAACTCCGAATAAATCAAAGACCTCGGAGTCAAAGCAGACACTCTGAAAGCATTACAGGATGGAATAGGAGAAACCTTAGGTCTCCTTGGCACAGGGCGAAATTTTCTTAATAAAGACCCAGAAACACCACAAATCAAAGAAAGTTTGGACAAATGGGGTCGCATGAAATTGCAGAGCTTCTGCATGGCAAAGAACATAGCAAACAAGATTAATAGGAAGCCCACGGATTGGGAGAAGATCTTCACTAGCCATACAACAGACAAGGGTCTCATATCTAAAATGTAACTGGAACTCAAAAAATTAAATACCCCAACAACAAATCTTGAAAAAAACAACTGCCCTATAAATAAGTGGGTTAAAGACTTAAAGAGAAACTTCTCTGAAGAGGAAAGAAGGATGGCCAATAGACACATGAAGAAATGCTCAACCTCCCTAGCCATTAAAGAAATGCACATCAAAATAACATTGAGATACCACCTTACCCCAGTTAGAATGGCAATAATCAAGAACTCTAATAACAACAGATGCTGGAGGGAATGTGGACAGAAGGGAATCTTACCGCATTGTTGGTGGGATTGTGAACTTGTTCAACCTCTTTGGAAAGCAGTATTGAGTTTCATCAAAAGACACATAGAACTCACCTCTGACCCAGCAATCCCACTTTGGGGCATTTACCCAATTGTTCAAAACAAGACCACAATAAAGCTACCAGCACGACTATGTTTATTGCTGCATTATTTACCATAGCTATGATATTGAATCAGCCCAGATGCCCCTCAGTAGATGAATGGATCAATAAAATGTACATATGCACAATTTAATTCTATGCCTCCATCAGAAAGAATGACATTGCCCCATTTGTTAGGAAATAGAAAGACTTGGAAAAAATTATATTAAGTGAAGTAAGCCAGGCCCAAAGAAGCATAGGTCCCATGGTTCCCCTTATTTGCAATAATTAGTATAAATCTGAGTCAAGCAGAAAAGATCAGATAAGTTGATGTTAGGGAAATGAACCCTAAGATATGTGTTCAAATGTTTTTTTTCTTTCATGCTATTGTTTCTAACACATTTATAAGATTATTTCTTTGTTGCTTTGTATGTCCCTCCCCACGGTATAAACCCTGCTTTCACTGTATTTGATGTCAGTGTAATTTGTGGAGGGGAAAGGAAAAAACAAATCGTTTAAATAAGGATACAGGTGGACCCACTGCAACAATGAGATGTACAAGTCGTTATGTTGAAAACAAACTTTACAACTTTGGTGGGGAGGGAGGACTTAGTAGGGGGGCAGGGGGAGGATGGGAAAGGATGGGAAGGGGAAACAAAGGAGGAGGCTACAATGCTTCATAAGAAATGTACTCATTATTTTGCCCATGCAATTGTAACCCCTCTGCACAGTATTTTCACAATAAAAATATTATACAGGAAAAATTTAATAATATAGGACATTGACTCATTTTTCATTAATACTTTTTTGTGTTGAAATATGATACATAATTAAATGGTAGCATTGTCATGGTCTTCACATATTTAGAGTGTCTCCCAAGTATGAGCTTTGTCTTCTGTGTCTTTGGACACCTTCCTATAGAGATTTCTTTAAATGATTTATAATCAAAAACCTTTTCTTGAGGATAGGCAAGTTAAGGGATAAAATTGTAAGGGTGGGGCTAGAAATGTGGCTTAGTTGTAGAGAACTTGCTCAGCATGCATGAATGCCAGAGTTTGAATCATCAGTGCCACATACAAAGAAAAAGCCAGAAGCTGTGGAGTGGCTCAAGTGGTAGAGTGCTAGTCTTGAGAAAAAGAAGCTCAGAGACAGTACCAAGGCCCTAAGATAAAGTCCCAGACCTGTCAAAAACTATTGGCCAGATGCCAGTGGCTCACAACTGGAACACTAGCTTCTCAGCAGGCTGAGATCTGAATACCACAGTTCAAAAACAACCTAGGCAAGGAAAGCCTGTTAGCCTCTTACCTTCAATGAACCACCAAAAGACCCCATGTGGTGCTGTGACTCAAGTGGTAGAGTGTTCGCCTTGTGCTGAAGTGCTCAGGGACAGTGCACAGGCTTGAGTTCAAGACACACAACTGGAAAAATTGAGGGTTAATCAAAGTACTTTTCCTATCTGATAATTAGGAGAACATTCTCTGGAAAATGAATCCTGATGTACACCAGAATTTGAGTCAGAGCTCAAGGTTCAAGTGTAGCTCATCCATATGAACAGATTTTCAGGCTCTAGCATTATAACCTTATGTCCTAAGGGTTCTGAAAGGTCCAATGTTAAAAGGCTTAATATGCTCCACAAGCCCTTTGTGATAAGCATTTGACTTGTATTGTCAATCTCATTACAGTTCTGAACCAAGCAGAGAACCAATAGCTCATGAGTGTCACCCTAGCTCAGGAGGCTGAGGTCTGAGGATAACAGAGTGAAGCCAACCAGGGAGGGAAAGTCTATGACACTCTTCCACTGCTGAAAGGTCAGACGTTCAAGAGCTTCCTGGGTTTTCCTTGGTGATGTTACTTGTACTCTAAATGTTCTTAGACTTCTTGAGCTATAGAAGCAGGAAAGAAACATTATTTACCCATCCTGGGTTCAAATGAAATTCTCAGGATCCAAGCCTTAGCCCTGTTAGCAGGAAGAACTCCAGTGTAACACTGTATTTGAAGGACAGGAAACAGTTTACCTCAGGATTAGGAGGCAGATTGTACACACTCAACAGGGAAGTGAGCTGCAAAAACACTTCATTCATTCCAGGCACACCAGCAATGATGGGAAACCTGAAACATTTGTTAGAGTTACACCAGGGTCAGGCTTTTCTCAGTCTCTTCAAACAATGACTAATTATCCTTCCTCCCTCAGGTGAAGGGAGCCTCGGGCTATCTTTAGGTTAACAATAGAGAGCCAATTTATTGGGGGAGAGGGGAGGAACAGAATACAAAAACCCTGCTCTCTGATCTTAGCGAGTGGGTTTTTGATTCTCTATCTGGCAGATTTGAAGGCCCTTCTTCTACTCTGCCAATCCATTCTCCTTCCTTCATTCTCCACGTACTTAGTGCAAATACCCAGTCAAGGAGAGGCAGGGCCCTTTCTCTACTGACTCCAAGCACCTGAGTTAGAACCTGGCTCTGCCCTCTTGGCTTTGGTGTCTTCGGCTGCCTGAGAAGTGGGATAGAGACAGTCTTCCTGCTCTGTGTTTGTGTGAAGGTGATGCTGGAGTCCTGGCACACTTCGGAAGACCTCATGACTGGGAATTGTTCCCTTCTTTCCTCCTGAAGTCCAAGACTATATTCATCTATCATCTTTTTATCTGTCTATCTATCCATCTGTCTGTCTATCTATCTATCTATCTATCTATCTATCTATCTATCTATCTATCTATCTATCTATCTATCTATCTATCTATCTATCTATCTATCTATCTATCCATCCATCTCTCTACCTACATACCTACCAACCCAACTAGCTATCTGTTTGCCAGTTTTTGGGTTGAACTCAAGGCCTGGGCACTGTCTCTAGCACTCTGCTACATGAGTCACATCATGAATTCTGGTGTTTTTTGTGTGTGTGCTACTGAGGAATCAAACCCAGGGCTTCTTGCATGCTAGGCAAGCACTCTCTCACTAATCCACATTCCCAGCCCCCTCATCTTTTTCTTAGTGGAAGTTTTTACATAAGTATGCTACCATCTTACATCTCCAAGTTTAATTTTCTGAATACCGGTTATTTCTATGAAACCTAACCTTTTCCCTTACCTGATTTGTGACTGTACCGTCCTTGGCCTCATAATAAAATGTAAATAAAGGCTCCTGAGAGTTTAAGTGCATCATATAAGGACACAAGCCTGGCACTCTAGAAGAGAAAAGTGATGGGCCTGAAATGAAGAGAATGATGTGGTATGTGCAACAAGCATATCTGAAAAATGAATCAGTAAATAAAAACAGAAGCATTGTATATGATCTGTTTGCCCTCAGGGAGGTAATATGCACACATAAGTAGGTAGAGCACTAATACATAACATGACCTTCTCTTTCTGAATTTTTATGGCCATCCCAGGGCCTAAAGTCAGGGCCTCATGTATTCCTCAGATGTTTTGCTCAAGGCTGAGGCTATACCACCGCCACAGCTCCACTTCCAGCCATCTGGTCATTAATTGGATATAAGGACCACCCAGGCTTGCCTGGTCGGGCCTGTATTTCCTGCTAGGCTCTCTCACAGCTGGAGCTCTACTATCTGGGCCACTGCTCCACTTCTGGTTTTCTAGTGTGTTCTAGATATTTAAGGTTGGAGACACATAACACTCATAACTATTACATCATTTTATAGGCAAAAGGACCAATGAAGACAGTGTAAGGATCACTTCAGCTTTTGGTCCTCTTATCCGGAGACAGTAAATTCACTGCAGCTCAAAGCTAAGTGACAGAGCTGGCATGAACTGTGAATCTTAGCTCCCAAATCCTATGACACTCATATTTCATTTTTGGCTTCTAACCTGTTAGCAGAGGGGAAGATGAGGATAGCGAATCCTTCTCAGAGAAAGCAGCAATAAAGAACATTGGGCAGTTTACTTATAAATTCAAACCATTGGAATGACCCTGTGAAGAAGTCAGATTGTCCAGATTAAAAAATGAAGAAGAAAAGAAAGGCAGGTGCCAGTGTCTGCTGACTATAATCCCAGCTCCTCAGACGATGAGATGTAGAGATTATCAGTTTGAATCCAGCCCAGTTAAGAGAGTCCTTGACATGCTTATTTCTAAGAAATCACAGAAAAACCCAGAAGTGGGACTGTGATTCAAGGGTAATGAGCTACCCTGGAGCAAAAGGAGCTCAGGGACAACCCCTAGGCTCATAGTTCAACCCCAGGACCTGCCCCACCAAAAGAGCCTGTACCTCCATGTCTTTGTGTATGTATGGATGCATTCCTATAGGTGAAACTCCAGAGTAGCATTTGTGAATGGCACCAAGCTAGGAAAGTTGTTTTCAATACAATGATTTCATAGCACAGAGATGGCTTTCATGACAATGTATGTTCTGGGGCTCCCCTCACTGGGCCCAGTGTAGTTTGAGGGTTTCTCTGCACCCCAGGCCTGCTGGAAGAAATCTCTCACATTGTCTGAACAGGCAGACTAAGGGCCTCACTCCTGTACAGCTATGTAACAAATAACTCCATCCGGGCCAATTAGTGAGGATGAGTGTGGGCAGGCTCTGAAGGTAAGGAGAAAAAGGCCTCTTTGTACCCCAGGCTCTCTCTCTCCCCAGTGCTCTGATTTGACAGGAAGCCTTCATCTGTGCCACCTCCTGTGGCAGGCCAAGTTCCCTGCACTTATTCTGCCTTTGTGAGGCTATGTTCTGGTGTTCATATACAGTGCTAAATGTAATCCAGGAGTCCTTCAGGAGCACAACTAGGGCACTGAACCTAAGGAAATGTTTCATTGCAGATGATGATGAGCCTATGATGCCTGTCCTAGGTTTCCGGAAGCTTGGGAAATCCAAGCACATGTCAGATATCACAATAATTCCTTTCATATGGGGCTGGTGAAGCTCATCTGGTTTTGAAACCTTTAACATCTCCTAGTTAAGCTGTGGATGGCTAGGTTTGATTGTGAACACAGGGCCTGGATGCTGACCATGAGATCGGAGCAGAAGACTAGTGCTTTACCATTTTGTGTCACAGCTTCACTTCTGCTTTCTGTGTGTGTGTGTGTGTGTGTGTGTGTGTGTGTGTGTGTGTGTGTGTGTGTGAATACACTAGTCCTGCAGCTTGAACTCAGGACTTGAGCACTGTACCTAGTTTCTCTTGTATAAGGATAGCCCTTTCCCACTTGAGCCACAGAGCCAGTTCAGGCTTTTTCCTGGTAATGTGGTACTGAGAAATCAAGCCCAGGGTGTCATATATGCAAAACACTCTACCCCTAAGGCACATTCCCAGCGCTCTACTTCAGGTTTGTTAGTTTGTGTTTGTCTTTTTGTTGTTGGTGGTGGTGGTGGTTGTAGGAGTTGAAGTCAGGGGTTGGGTGCTGTCCCTGAGTTCTTCAGCTAAAGTATTGTGCCTTACCATTTGAGCCAGAGGCCACTTCAGGTTTTCTGGTGGTTTATTGGAGCTAAATGTCTCAAGGACTTTCTTGCCCAGGCTAGCTTTGAACCATGATCTTCAGATCTCATCCTCCTGAGTAGCTAGTATAACAGGCATGAGCCACAAGCACCCAGCTTCCACTTCAGTTTTCTTAGTTGTGAATTGGAGATATAATCTCATGGGACCTTTTGTGTTTGGAATAGTTTGGAACCATGGTCCTCAGATCTCAGCTTCCTGAGAAGGCAGGATGACAGACCTCAGCTATCCACCCCTAGGCCGTGGCACTCTGCTGCAAGGGGGTCTTTGGCTCCACGTGGTGGAGTGTTATCCATGAGCCCAAGAGGTAAGGGTCACTGCTGAGGCTGCACTTTCAAGGTTCATGTCTGAGAAAAAACAAAATGAAACAATTGTCTGCAGGAGACAACTCACCCACTCTTTAGTAATACAAAATTTTGTCCCTGCTATGAGGACATATCTGAGCCTCAATATTCTTGTCTGCTAATCATCTCAATTGTAGAGCTCTTACAAGGACCAGATGAAAGAATGCACCCTGTGAAGGACACAGCACATGGCACTCTTTGAAGGACTCAGCACACAGAACCATGTGATAGACTCAGCACACAGCACCCAACGCAGGACTCAGCACACTGCACCCTATGAAGGACTCAGCACATAGCTCTATTAAACAAGCTGTCATTAGAATTAGGGTGCTTTCATCAGTATCACCATTCTTTGAGGAACATTTCATAAACCATACAAGTTCAAATCTAATGGTTTAGTGGGGTAGTTTTTTGGAGGGATTACCAATGGGGCTTGTACTCAATGCATGGGGATACTGTTCTAATACCATTTGTTCAAAGCTAGAGATCTACCACTTTGAGCCACATTTCCAGGAGTCTCACAGACTTCCTGTCAGGGCTGGGTTTTAAAGCCCCCTCGCAGCCAGGATGACGACGGTAAACCAGCAGCGTCTGTTTTCTTGGAGCTGGGTTGCAGCGGTTAACATCTGGCTAAGTCAGGTTAGGTGCCAACTGTCAGCGCCAGACTCCTAGCTTGCTCTGTGGTGATGCATTTGAAGTCCTGGCCTTATATACTTGCAGTTAGAAAATTCTACCTTTTTTTGGCAGCAGTCCTGGGCCTTGAGTAAGGGCTTAGACACTATCCCTAAGTATTTGTGCTCCAGGCTAGCACTCAATTGATTGAATGACAGCAGAACTTTTGGATTTTCTGTTTATGTGGCACTGAGGAATTGAACCCAGGGCTTCCTGCTTACTAGGGAAACACTCAACCACCGAGCTCCAGGAGTGAACAAGGTATAAATATATACAGATTGCTGTATATAAATATTATGTACACAAAAAGAGAGATATCCCTATATTATTAACTTATAGATATTACTGCCAATTACTAGATATTAAATTATCTCTCCACTTAATGATGTGTCCCAGTTGAACAATTAATAAAGCATTAATTAAAATTACTCAATATCCTATTATTATCATATGTGTACATATATACATACATATATTTACATATTTAATAGAATGAGACAGGTGTCTATATATAATTAAATTATGCATCATGTGTCACTACCAAATAATAGGTATTTAATTATGACTGCATGCAATTTTTATTCTGTTAATGCTTAATAAAATATTAATAAAACTTAATACACATCCTATAATTATTGCATCTAATTTTATTTACAATGATACACTAATTCAACCCTTCATCATTTATTGTAGTGACAATTATTCCACCTATGACATTTATTACATTTATGACATCCTATTACATAGCATATAGATTTGCACCCGAATTATACATCCTACCTGTCACTGAGCACTTTCAAAGAGAAAGAAAACATGTTATGCTCAGCTTCTCACTTCAAGATTACATTTTTGGCAGTGTTGGGACCTAAACTCATGAATGAGTAATTTTCAGTGCAGCAGCCTCTAGCCAATTCAGCTCCTAGGCAGTTCCCAGGCCATGAGATCGAGCCCCATATGTTGATGCCATATTGTTCTTAGTGTAGTTATTCATTTAATTTTTTGTTTTATTCATCTATTTACCATTTATTTGATTGACTGTTATTACACATGGAATATTTATTACATAGGATATATATTTGCCTATGTATGAAAATTCACACCTGACACCCAGGAATTTCACAAGAAAGGAAAATGTGTCACCATGGGCTTCTTACTCCACGATTCAATTTTTGTGAGTGCTGGCAGCTGAACTCACAGCCTACAAAGCTCAATACATGAATGGGTGATTGTCAGCACGCCAGCCTGGTGCACATTGAGCTGACAAGTAGTTCCCAGCACTTGAGATCGAGCCCCAGGGATTGACAAAATAAGAACAGATTGACATGCAGATGGTAGTACACAAATAAATATAGATCTTTATAGAGTGCCAGAGATGTGTATACAATATTCAGTTATATATGTTACATTCCTACCAAATCTTAGGTATTTATTATGCCTCCATGTAATATTATTTTCATCATTAATGAATTATTAATTAAATCAATCACTTTCCTGGAATTATTGTGTTCATGTAATTAATAGTATTCTTTTAATGTGTCAAAAATATTCATTAAAATCCATCAGCCTCCTAAAATCACTCTAATTTTATAGTAGTATCATTCAGGAACAACTAATTCAACCTTGACATTCACAACCTTCCAATGGTATTCCTATGAATAGGAATGAGACCCTTAGGATCTCCCTCCATTGGTAGGGGTCAGGACCCGGCTTCAAACCCAGGGCCTATGTTGCCATGTTGGCCTGTGGCTTAACTGGAAACCCGCCAGCCTTCAGCAATGCCAGGTTACCAACACTTTTCAGTCATGTCATTCAAACCCAGGAAGGTCACATTGCAAAGAAAACAAATGTAAAACCTGCAGCTCTCTGCAAGTTGCCGTTGTTTTTTTTTTTTCCTGTGTCGTTTTTTTTTTTTCCCTGTCAGCTTTTGGGGCCCAGGATCCAGGTTCTGCTGTGGGTCCAGTGGCTGCACCCTAGCCTAGAGTGATCGAAGCTGAGGCAGAGTTGCAACGACCTGAGTTCAAGCCCTGTCCTTGACAAAATAAAATATATATATATATATATATATATATATATATATACATACATACATACATACATACATACATACATTAAAAATATTTAAAAATTTTTGAGGCTCTTGGCTTGGAATTCATGCCATTTTTTTCTGTCAGAACTGGGATTTGAACTCAGGGTCTGGGTAAATCTGCAGCATAGTGGGGGAAGGGGAAGCTCACCATGCTGGAAGACAAGAAAGTCAGAACTGTTCCCAGAGCCTGAATTCAAGTCCTAGCACTCATATACATTTTAAATCCATGGTTTATATTTACATACATATGTTTAATGCATATTGCAGTTAGTGTATTCATTTTATTTTGTTTTATTTATTTATTATGTATTTTAGTGAGTATGATTGCACATATAATAACATTTTTTACATCCTATTACATAGGATATAGATTTGCCTATGTATTATACATCATTCCTGAGACCCAGGATTTTCACCAATAAGGAAAATAAGTGAGACAATTGGCTTCTTCCACCAGGATTAAGTTTTTGGCAGTTCTATGATTTGAACTCAGGGCCTAGAAGGCGCACTTCATGAATGGTCAATGTTAGCCCACCAGTCTGATGCAAGTGAAGTTGTTGGGCTAATTTGAGGACCTGAGATCAAGCCCTAGGAGTGGCCAATATATAAACACATAGATGTGTAGATTGAAATGTGTGTGTATTTACCTATGCATATGCATCTATAAATGTATACAGAGACAGAGAGGTATTTATGTAGATTCTAGTGTATAGCTCTATATAAAGAGTGATGTCTATATCTTATTTTCATATGTTCTATTACTATCAATTATTCGGTCTAAAATTATGCCTCCATTAATTAATCACAGTAGAAGACTTAATAAAGTATTAAATTCATCAGTGGTCTGTATTTACTGCATACAATCTTATACTAGAATGACTAGCTAATTAGTAATTCAATTAGTACATTTCAAACATTCTATTAGTGTTCCTATACATAGGAATGAGTATCCTAGGATCTTCAGCAGTGTCTAGGTGCCAGTCCCAGGATCCAACTCAGGGCCTAGATGTGTGGGTTGGGCTCGGGCTTCACTGACAGCCCACCAGCCTTCAGCCATGCAAGGTCAAGTTCAATTTTCAATTTCAAGCTGAGTCACTGAGACCCAGGATGGTCAAGTGCAATGGAAACAAAGGTAAAACAGTTATGTAAAACGTCCTGGTTTTTTCCTTCTCCGTTTGTGTTGGTTTGATGTTTTTTTTTTTCCAGTGCTGGGAGTTGAACTCAGGCCCTAGGATCCCTGGATCATCTGTGGATGTAAAAGCTGCCCCCTATCCTAGGGTAATAATGGTTTAAGACACAATAAAATGCTTCCTTGAGCAAAATCAGTTCAAGGAAAATGTCTAGGGTAACAGTTCAAGCCTCAGGGTCTGCCACACAAAAATAGAGCCAGTAACTCCATGTGTCTGTGTATGTATGCATGTATTTCTATTGGTGAACATCCCGAGTCTCTATGAAGAAAGGCACCCAGCTAGGAAATTTGCTTTGAATAGAATGATTTCATAGCACAAAGAGTGCTTTCAAGACAGTGTATGTTCAAAGGCTCTCTTTACTGTTCCCAGTGTAGCCAAGGATTTCTCCATACTCCAGGCTGCTGGAGGAAGTCTGCCTCATTGTTGGAACAGGCAGACAAAAAGCCTCACTCCTGTACAGCTGTGAAACAAGCAATTCATCTGGGGGCAATTATTGAGGATGAATGTGGGTGGGCTCTGAAGTCCAGGAGAAAAAGGCCTCTTTGTAACCCAAGCTCTTTCTCTCCCAGTGCTCTGTTTTGATAGGAAGCCTTCATTTGTGCCACCTTCCATGGCAGGCCAAGTTCCGTGCACTTATCCTGTCTTTGTTAGACTATGTCCCAGTGTCGAAACAAATTGCTACAATTAATTCAAGAGTCCTTCTGGCAGACAACTAGGGAGCTGAACCTAATGAAATGATTCATTAATGGCAATGGTGCATCCCTAGGTTTCCAGAAGCTTGCTAAATCTAAGTACATGTGTAATATCACAATGTTTCTGGTCATCTAGGGCTGGTGAAGCTCATCAGGTTTTGAAACCTTTGACCTCTCCTAGTTGGGCCCTGGGTGGCTAGGTTTTGCGGTTGAACACAGGGCCAGGGTGCTGATCATGAGCTCAGAGCAGCACTTTGCTTTACCATTTGGTGTCACAGCTTCACTTCTGGTATCTCTCTCTCTCTCTCTCTCTCTCTCTCTCTCTCTCTCTCTCTCTCTCTCTCTCTCTGTGTGTGTGTGTGTGTGTGTGTGTGTGTGTGTGTGTGTGTGCATACACCAGTCCTGGAGATTGAACTCAGGACCTGAGCACTATACCTGAGTTTCTCCTGTACGAAGATAGCACTCTCCCACTTGAGCCACAGAGACACTTCAGGCTTTTTTTCTAGAGATATGGTAATGAGGATTCAAACCCAGGGTTTCATATATGCAAAGCACTCTACCCCTAAGACACATTCTCAGCACTTCACTTCAGGTTTCTTGCTTTCTTTTCTTGTAAGTTGGAGGAGTTGAAGTCTGGGCCTGGGTGCTGTCTCTGAGCATTTCAGCTGAAGTCTAGCACTCTACCACTTGAGCTACAGCACCCTTTCAGGCTTTCTGGTGGTTCACTGGAGATAACCATCTCAAGAAATTTCCTGCCCAGGCTGGTTTGGACCCTGATCCTCAGCTCTCTGCCTCCTGAGCAGCTAGGATGACAGGCGTGAGTCTGTGGCACCTGGCTTCCATTTCAAATTGCTAAATGGTGAGTAGGAGATAATAGTCTCATGGGACCTTTTGTGTCCGGGATCGTTTGAACCCTGATTGTCAGATCTCAGCTTTCTGAGTAGGCAGGATGATAGACCTCAGCTACAGATGCCTAGGGTCCTTGACTCCACATGATAGGGCAATAGCCCTGAACCCAACGGGGAAAGGTCAGGCCCTGAGTTCAACATTTACGACCAAGAAAAATAAACCAAAACAATTTTCTGCAGGAGACAACTCATTAGAGTTCAGTACATACATAATTTTGGCCCTGACATGGGGCCTCAGCTTTTTCATGTGCACAATCATCTTACTTGTGGAGTTTTTACAAGGATCAGATGAAAGAATACACCCTGTGAAGGAATCAGCACACAACCCCTCTTGAACGACTTATCACATAGCTGTATCTCACAAGGCTGTCATTAGAATTAGGGTGTTTTCATCAGTATCACCATTTTTTCAGAAACATGTCACAAACTACACAAAGTTCACATCTAATGGTTTAAAGGGGTGGTGTTGTTTTAGGGGGGAGTTAGCCACGGGGATTGCACTCAAAGTTTGGGACTACAGTCCTAAAACCTTTAGCTCAAGGCTAGAGCTCTAACACTTTGAGCCACAGCTCAGAATTTCACAGACTTCCTGCCAGGGCTGGATTTTAAACCCACCAGTGTCAGATCTCATCCCTGGACTATCTTGGATGATAGGGGTGAGTGAGCCAGCAGCATCTGGCTCCATGGAGCTGGGTTGCAGCAGTTTACCTCTGGGTAAGTCAGGTTCGATAGCAGCTGTCAGCACCAGACTCCCAGCTTGCTCTGTGATGAGATATTTGCAGTCCTATCCTTATATCGTTGCAGTCAGAACATTCTTTTATTTTTGGTGCCAGTCTGGGGTCTTGAGTAAGGGTGTAGACACAGTCCCTAAGTTTTTATGCTCAAAGCTAGTGCTCACTGCTTGAGCGACAGCACAACTGCCGGATTTTTCTGTGCATGTGGTAGCGAGGAATTGAACCCAGGGCTTTGTATGTACTAGGGGAGCACTCTACCACTGAGCCCCAGGAGTGACAAGTGTATAAACAAATAAATGTGTAGATTGGTAGATAAATAGATAGATGTAAATGTATAAACTAAGAGAGATGTCTATATTATGAAATTGCATATACCATATTACTACTAATTATTGGCAAATAAATTTGTCCTTCCTTTTTTAATTATCATGATTGAATACATAATAAAGTATTAATTGAAAATTATTCAATGTAGTATAATTGTGTAATATTTTATAATATGAAAATAATACACTACTAATTTAATTGTTACTTTTATAACATTCCATTTGTACAGATGTATCATCAGAATGGGCTTCTCAGAAACTCCCACCATTCATTAGTGGAAGTCCCGGGATTAGACCTCCAGGTCCAAGATGCTGGTTTTGGCTATGGCTTCCCTAATAGTCTGCCAAACATCAGCAATGCAAAGTCATGTGCATTTTCTGGGCCTTGTCATTTAGACCCAGGATGGTCACAATACAAAGGAAAAAAATAAAGTAATATTACCTTCTTGAACTTCTCAGTTTTATCCTTCTCCTTGTTTTTTTTGCTTTTTGTTTTTTGCCGCCCTGATATTTGAACTTGGGTCCTAGAATCCCAGGTTTGGTTGTGGCAGAGGTGCCAAGACCTAAGTTCAAGCCCCATGCTTGGCCAAAAAATGAATAAATAATAATAATAAGGCCCTGGCTTGAAATTTGCACCATTTTTCTAGCAGGCCTGGGATTTGAATTTGGTACCTGGTTAACTCTGTGACATTGTGGGTGAAGGGGAAGCTCACCGTCCTTGAAGACAAGAAATTTAGACCAGTTCCCAGGGCCTGAATTCAAGCCTCAGCACTAGAAAAAATAATATTCGTATATGAGATCTATTTACATACATGGGTTTACTGCGTATGATGTTTATTACCCTTATTTATGTAGTATTATTACACATATAACAGTTCATTCATTACATCATATCACCTAGATTATATTTGCATATGGATTATACATCGTACTGAGTCCCAGGACTTTCACAGAGAAGGAAAATAATGTGTCAAAATTGGCTTCTTACTTCACGAATAAATTTTTGTCCATGCTGGCATTTCAACTCACTGCCTACAATGCCCAATCCATAAATGGGGTCACAGTCTTAACACATCAGCCTACAGGAAACTGAGCTGCTAGGAAATTCTGAGGACCTTTGATCAAGCCACAGTAGTGTCCAATATATATACATTGATAGATATGTATATGTGTATGTGTGTGTGTGTGTCTCTCTCTCTTTATATATATATATATATATATATATTATATATAATGTATCATATAATATTATATATATTATATATAATATATCATATAATATTATATATAACATATAATATATATAATGTATCATATGATATTATATATATATTATATGATAAAATATTATATGATACATTATATATCATATAATATAATATATCATATGATATATTATATTATATGTATTATATATATTTTATATTATGTTACATATTATATATATTAAATACATATTATATATAATATATAATATAATATTATATATAACATATATAATATATCATATATTATATCATATATGTTATATATAATATAATATTATATATAATATATATAAAGAGAGAGAGAGGGAATGTGAGGATGTTAAATTTTATATATATATATTATTACCAATTATTAGTTATTACATTATGCCACCATTTAATGATGTATCATGGTTGAATACTTATAAAAGCATTCATTAAAAATTAGTTAATATCTGTCTATTAGGGGAATCATACAATAGTGCTAAAATGGAAGATATAGATCCAATAATATTTGTGTGGCATTCTAAAATAGAATCATGAATCAAGTGCAAATTTAATTATTACTTTTATAGCATTCCATTATCATTCAAATCATTAAGAATGAGTTTGTCAGAATCTCCCTCCATTTGTGGGTGGCAGTCCTAGCATTTCAAGTCCAAGCCTGGGTAGTTTACTTTGAATGCCAATCATTGGAATGACACCATGAAGATTTCAGATTGTCACAATTAAAAAAAGAACAAGAACAGAAGAAATCCAGGTGTCAATGGCTCCTGCCTGTAATCCTAGCTCCTCAGGAGGCTGAGAATGTAGAGAATGCCATTTTGAATTCAGCCAGGGCAGGAAAGTCGGTGACACTCTTATTTCTAACAGATCACCGGAAAAAAAAAATGAGTGCGATTGTGGCTCAAGTTTCAGAGTGCTACCCTTGAGCAAAAGGAGCTCAGGGACAGTGCCTAGGCTCATAGTACAAACACGGAACTGCCCACCCCCCGCAAAAGGAGGCAATCACTCAATGTCTCTGTGTATGGATGGATGAGGTATGGATGATGGGCATTTGGCAGCTTGCCCATGCTCAGCCCACCCAACTTGGGCAAGCTGGGACAAGCCCTCAGAGTTCCTAGGCTGTAGGAGTGGTTGAAGGTTCTGGATTCCTATTATCTATCCCAATGTAGTACGTGAGCCTAGACCTCTAGGGCCTGGTGGCTCTCACTCATTCATCATTCCTCATTGCAGAGTCACAGACTGATTCAAAATTTCGGCAAAGATATGAAATAGCAATTTCTATGCTATTTATTGGTAAGCCAATAAATCCCACCCTCATAACTCCTGTTACATGTCAGCCTTGGGCTGCAAATGTGGATTAGCAGTAGAGTGATTACCTAGTTTGCACGAAGTACTGGGTTCGATTTCTCAGTAATACAGAAACAGAAAAAGCCAAAAGTGGCACTGTAGCTAGCCTTGAGCAAAAGAAGCTAAGGAACATGCCCAGACCCTGAGTTCAAGCCTGATGACTGCCCCAAAAAAAAAAAAAAGTGAGCCTGGTGAGACATATTCTTCTGGGACTCAGGAGGTCCGAGCTGAGAGGTAAGAGGTAGAGGGCAGCTGCTGGTGGCTCACCCCTGTAATCTCAGCTATTCAGGAGGCTGAGATCTGAGGATCACAATTACAAGCAGGAAAGTCTATATGAGACACTTTTGTCCAATTAAACACCTAAAAAACCAGAAGTAGAGCTGTGGTTCAAGTAGTAGACTGCTAACCTTGAGCAGAAAAGCTAACGGATAGCATCCAGGCCATGAATTCAAACCCCAGAACTCACACACACACACACACACACACACACACACACACACACACATACACACACCAAGATAGAGCATTTGCCAGTAAGCCTGCACAAGTTCCACCTCTAGAGAGAGAAAGGAAGGAAAGATTTGCTCCAAGAGGTGATATAACCAGTGCCAAAATTCCACAGGAGTTCTAAGGCTTGGAACAAGACAGAGAGCCTTAGACAGAAGGTACAGAATGGGCAAAGGTCCTGAGGTGTGGTGTAGAGCAGGTGGTGTGTGTGGAATGAAGGTTCTGTGGTTTCAGACAAGTCTGGTAGGACATTCAAGGATGGGTCAAGGTTTGTACTTGAGTCACAGGTATGAAAGAGGGTGGAGTCCCAGAATGGGGCCCAGAGAGAAGATTAGCTTTTCTTTTCACCATGGACCCCAGCCATCTCCTGTGGCTGGAAGCCTATTTTTCACAGCTCCTGACCCTTAGGCCTCCTTTGCATTGAGGAGTCAGGACAAATGCAGGGACGAATACTTGCTTAAGTAAAGCTTCTGGGCTAGGAAGGTAGCTTAGTGGTAGAGTGCTTGCCTTGCATACATGAGGCTCTGGGTTCGATTCCTCAGCACCACATATGCAAAAAGAATAAAACAGGAAGAGGTATTGTGACTCAAGTGTTAGAGCGCTAGTCTTGAGCTGAAGAGCTGAGGGACAGCGCGCAGGCACAGAGTTCAGGTCCATGACCGGACCCACCCCCACCCCCCAAAAAAAGAAAGAAAAGAAAAGCTTCTAACCCAATGCCATCAGTGGCTCAACCCATTTAAATCCTAGCTTCTCAGGAGACTGGGATCAGAGACCGCGGACCAAAGCCAGCTCAGGGAAGGAAAGTTAGTGAAACTCTTCTTACCAGTGAACTACCAAAAGCCAGAAATGGCGCTGTGGCTCAAGTGGTAGAGTGCCAGCCTTGAGGGAAAAAGTTAAGTGACTGGAACCCAGACCCTGAGTTCAAGGCCAGTAATTGCATTAAAAAAAGCTTTCAGGAGCTCCTTGTCCACTGTGGTGAATGGCTAGATGAGCTGGGCATCAGTGGCTCAAGCCTGTCCCCCTAGCTCCTCAGGAGGCTGAGATCTGAGGAGCATGGATCAAAGCCAGCCCGGGCAGGAGAGTCTGGGAGATTCTGATCTCCAAGGAACCACCAGAAAACTGGAACTGATGCTCTAGCTCAAGCAATAATCTGAAGAGCTGAGGGGACAGCACCCAGGCCCAGAGTTCCAGTCCCATGACCAACTCCCCTGGCCTGCTTGGAAATCACTTTTTGGCTCTAGCCAGAGTACTTTCCAGGGGGCCTCTGAGTTTCTCCCAATGTCTAGGTGTCCTACAAGTCTTGAGAGCAGCCCATTTGGAGGCCTTTGCTTACAGAGTGGGCCACATTATCAGAGAAGTGTCTAGCCTTGGGGAACGGAGGTCATCAGAATGGCAACTGTCATGGGTGCAGTGTGGATCTGAGAGGTAAATCAACTTCTTGGACCACGGTTTGGGGCAAGGAGGGCCAGAAGCTGCAAGATGGCATGGCAGGTAATGCCTGCTCATGCAGTATCACAAGAGTGCAAATCTGTCAGGCACACCCCGAGCGGGTGTTGAGCTGGGCTCATGAAAGAATTGTGGCCTCACAAATCCACAGCCAGCTGGCTGCTACTTGTAGCAGTTGCTATCCCAGGAGTCCCAGGGCTCAGAGCCCTGCTTTCCTTACCAGTGCTCAGGGGCAGATGAAGGTCTGCAATCGTTGGCCTACTATTAAGGAGCATCCATAGTGTCCTTTCCCTTGGCCCTGTGGCCCCGTGCACGGATGGAGGGGCAGTTTCCATTGAACTTGCTGCCATGATGCAGACCCCTCAGCCCAAGAAGGAGTTAGGGAGAAACCACTTGAACTGGCTTAAGGGTTTACTACTACTATGCCTCAGGACTTTCCCCAGTTCTGGCTCAGCTCATCATTACCACCTTTTTGTGTGTGGGTGCATCTTGGTATTAGGGCTTGAACTTAGGGCCCAGGCTCTGTCCCTCAGGTTTTTTCATTCAAGGTTAGCACTCTACCACTTGAACCAGAGCTTTTCTTTCAGTTTTTGGGTGCTTTTGGGAGAGGAGAGTCTCACACACTTTTCTAGCTGGGCTGCCTCTGAATGACAATCCTCAGATCTCAGCCTTCTGAGTAGCTAGGAATATGAGAGCATGACCTATTAGCACCTGGCCACACTGTCCTTCTTGGCTAAAGACAGAGTGCCTCTCTCCCAGCCTAGCACCCATGTACAGTTACCCCTCCTACCCCACCCCTAATCCTCCAGGCTTCACAGGAATCATACCCTCCCCTGAGGACAAAGAAATAGGATCAGGTTTGAGCTTTTTGTTCTCCACATAGTCAGGGGCTGCAGGGAGCTGATGTGTACCGTAGTTCAAGTGGTAGAGCACCAACCTTGTGCAAACCAACTAAAGGATACCACCTAGGCTCCAAGTTCAAGCTGGTAAACTCACACAAACACATGCACACACGAAAATATGCACACACACACACACACACACACACACACACAACACACACAAATATCCTTAGCAGGGCCCAATGGCTCATACCAGCAATCCTAGCTACTTAAGAAGCTGAGCTCTTAGGATGGCATCTTGTAGCCATCCCAGGCAGTAAAAATCCGTGAGACTCTTCTCTCCACTAAACTACTAAAAAAGATGAAAGTTGGGCTGTAGTTCAAGTGGTAGAGTGTCAGCTTTTTGCAGAGGAAGCTCAGATACTGTGCCTAGGCACTGAGTTCCAGCTCTAAGATTTTTTAAGACACCCTTTGCCCCCACTCCACCCCCAATCAGGTCATAAATCCAGATTTTGGTCACCTTGGATCTCACTTCCATTCCTGCTCCTTTCACAGAATTGCCACAGTGGCCGGTGTGTGGCCAGCACTGGATTAAGAAGTGAACTTACAACAAGGGGGGCATAGCCAGGTCAAGGCTAATGTCCCAGAACATTGAGGTATTGGCCATACTAGTCTCTAATCCCCCCAGTTTCCTGGACCTAGAATTTAAAGTGTGTGCATCTGTATTCTGGGCATCCAGAATTGTCTAGAAGGACATGAGAGGCCAAGCTGGGTGGGAAAATAGACTTTGCTGCAACAAGGTACGTTGACATTTCCTAGACACCGATGGATACTTCCAAGCCACCTTTACCTCAAATCCCATGTAACCCTGGATCCTCCTTGCTTGGGCAGCCTTCAGTCAGCTATCAAGCTCGAGTTGGCCAGAGCCACCACAAACTCTCCTTCCCCCACACCACTGCCAGCATGCAGGGAGGGACATGAGCCAGAGGCCCAGCTGAGGAAAAGGACAGAACATCACATGACTAAGGTCCCCCCCCAGAGGCAGAGGAGAACTTATGCCAGCCAGCCCTGCTGACCCAGAATCCCCTGGAGGCACAAAAGATTTGTACAGGCCAGACTTGGGCCCCAAAGAAAAGCTGGAATCCAGGCCTCTGGCAATTTAGGACTCATTGTTGACCCTGATAGGGGGCTAAAGGGCAGTGTGGAGGAGGAGCACCATCCGAGGTCAGAAAGAGGCAACACAGGAAGGAGGCAGAGGAAGATGAGGGAAATACACACACACACACACACACACACACACACACACAGGTAGCCCAAGGCCTCAGCAGTCCCTGGGCACACTGAACATCCCACCCCCAAGAAGATGGCATTACTATCCTCACACAAACTGTAGACAAAACTCAGGGCCTCTCACAAGTCTGGAATGGCTCATAACATAGCTTGGCATTTCCTAAATGTACACACCACTATGCAGAAATCTCAGCTACCTTATTTTTGGTTGTCAGTCATGGGGTTTGAACTCTGGGCCTGTGCGCAGTCCCTCAGCTCTTCAGCTAAAGGTGAGTGCTCTACCACTGAAGCCACAGTGCCACTTCTGGCTTTCTGGCGGTTCATTGGAGATAAAGTCTCACAGATTTTCCTGCCCAAGCTGGCTTTGAACCGCGATCCTCAGATCTCAGCCTCTACCATCTCACACCTGCTACCATTCATCCAGTCCCTGCCTGCCACAGGCCACGACCTCTGGAGTTCTTGGTGAGGCACTGCCCACTGTGCTGTGGCTTTATACTGGGGCAAACCTGGGGAGTTCTTAGAAATGTCTGTACAGTGAGGCCAGCACCTGATCTCCCAACCACAGCACCCCTACTACTTTACCATCTCTTACAAACTTTCTTTCTTTCTTTCTTTCTTTCTTCCTTCCTTTCTTTCTTTCTTTCTTTCTTTCTTTCTTTCTTTCTTTCTTTCTTTCTTTCTTTCTTTCTTTCTTTCTTTCTTTCTTTCTTTCTTTCTTTCTTTCTTTCTTTCTTCCCTTCTTCCTTTCTTTCTTTCTTTCTTTCTTTCTTTCTTTCTCTCTTTCTTTCTTTCTTTCTTTCTTTCTTTCTTTCTTTCTTTCTTTCTTTCTTTCTTTCTTTCTTCCTTTCTTTCTTTCTTTCTTTCTTTTGGGTTGAGGGGTTTGAACTCAGGCTTGGGTACTCTCTCTGATGTCTATTTTTCCTCAAGACCAGTGCTCTACCACTTGAGACACAGCTCCACTTCCAGTTAGATTGGAGATGAGCCTCTCGTGACAATTTCCTGCCTCGGCTGGGAAATGAGATCCTCTGGATCTCAGCCTCCTGAGTGGCCAGGATGATAGGCGTGGGATGACAGGCATGAGCCACTGGCACACAGCTTATGGTGTCTCATCCTTCAGAATTTCCACCTAGTCCTCCTCTAGACACTACCACCTAGACACTCCTCTACCTCCCTCAGGGACAGCAAAGGGAGGCTGAGAATTTGGGTAGGGCCATAGGCTTTAAAGAGCCCCTTCCACATCACTAGCCCTCTCTAAGTTCCCATCTGCCTCCTCTGGATGGACTGGTCGTCCAGGGAAGATCAGACCCACTAGGAGTTCTGGGGCCTGCCCTGTATCCCCACGCCCCACTCACCAGGTACCTGCGGATTTCTGGGGCCAGCTGCTCCATATCCTGGTGGAAGACATTGGGAGGGTTGCTGATAACTGGGTCCAGGGGTGCCCAGGGAAGAAGAGTGTCCAGCTCCCCTCTGTCAAAGAAGGAGACACAAAGCATGGATGGATCTACTAAGAGCTTCAGGGCATAGCCATCCACATGTCACTAAGGTCCCTTGGAGAACTGTATCGGGGCAGTCTTGTACATCTATACTAAGACTCACACAACTGTACCAAGTCTCTCACCTGCAGCCCTGGCTGGAAATGAACATGCTCTGCTATGCTGTCCATCATCTGCAGCACCTTTGCTCTCTGTGTTTCCTGTCAGATCCTCCTTCTTAAGCAGGACCCCCTTTTCAAGTGCTGCCTCCAAGAAGCCCATTATGATCACCTTGGCAGAGCTGGAGCCTCTCTGCTCTGCAGTTTGCCGGCTTTGTCACACTCTGCCTTCTGGCCAGTGTGGGTTGAGAGTGCACAAAGGGGCAGGACTGGGTTCCACTACTGGATTTCTGAAGGCCCTGATACACCACCCAGGGACAGGTGATTTATCACACTCCGTGTGAGGGCACTCTAAGCCCAGGCAGTCTGTGGTCATAAGACAGGGACATTTCTTTGTGTGGGCTTGCACTGAGGATCTAGGAGCAGACTCTCTGAGTTTTATTGCTCAAGGCTGGTTCTCTACCTCTTGATCCACAGCTCCACTTCTGGCTTTTTGGTGGTTCCATGGAGAGTAGAGTCTCACGGGCTTTTCAGATTATGGCTGGGTTCAAATAGTGATCCTCAGATCTCAGCTTCCTGAGTAGCCAGTATGACAGGGATGAGCCTGAGCCCCAGGTGACAGGCACCAAATTATTTTTTCTTTGCTCCTGTTTATCTCCAGTCAACTAGGAAGCCCAAGTTAAAATGATCAGTTACTGGGGATCAAAATTCTCTCCTAGGTCAGTTAATCCAAAGAACTAAAGTGTCTTTGGAAAAGGTTAGTCTGAGTTGGCTAGGGCTATTTGTGTGTGTGTGTGTGTGTGTGTGTGTGTGTGTGTGTGTGTGTGTGTGTGTGTGTGTGTGTGTGTTTGTATGTGTGTGTGTGTGTGAATGTCAGGGACACCTACCCTTATATCTGTGGTGCCTCATCCTCCCAGCAGGGAGTGCATCAGGATCCTGACCCCAAGGAAGGTGGATGGGCGAAGGTACTTAAGGTCATATCCAGGGGGATGATCCGAATTCTGTCCTGCAACCAAAGCCTGGACAGATAATGGAGAGAGGGAGAGGTTTAGGGGAACATCAAGGGAAGCCCCTTACCTTTGGGTAGAAGTACCAGCCAGCTAGAAGACTGAATCCATCTTTCTTGGTAGTCAGATAAAAGGTGTACACTGTTCATTTTATTATGATTGTGTGAACCCTAGGGCTTGGATTCAGGGCCTGGATGTTATCCCTGAGCTTCTTTTGTTCAAGGCTGAGGCTCTACCACTTGAGCTACACCACCACATCTGGCTTTTTTGTGTGTGGGTTTGCGGGGGGGGGGGGCGGCGAGGTGGTTTATGAGAGATAAGAATCTCACAGACTTTTCTGCCCGGGCTGGCTTTGAGTCACGACCATCAGCCCTCAGACTCCTGAATAGCCAGGATGATGGGTGGGAGTCACAAGCTCCTGACGGCCACCATCCATTTATAATCCCTTAGGCCCAGGGCTGTGCCACCCACACTGCACCTCCTTGTTGGGAGTGGGAAGCAGTGTTTGATACTTCAACAGCCTACCTATCTTTGAACATTGTTCTGGGTCAGTCTGATGGCGGCTTCCTCCTTATCCACAGCAATGACTTGGCTCTGTCACAAGAACAAATGTCCCCCGGGAGGTGTCAGGTCTGGGGTCTTTCCTCTGCAGCCCGCCCCACTAACAGAAATGAGGGTCTTTCCTGCCCAAGCTGGCTTTGAGTTGAACCGTGATCCTCAGATTTCCACTCCTGAGTACTTAGGATGATAGCCTGGCCAAAGATACTTTTCCAAGCCTGTCATCCTATCCCCTCAGGAGACTGAGATCTGAGGACTGCAGTTGGATGCACCCTTCTCAGCAATGTCCATGAGAACTCTTATCTCTAAACACCCAAAAATGTTGGAAGTGGAGCTGTAGCTCAAATGGTAGAGTGCTAGCTTTGAGCATAACACAAGGGATGGGACCCAGGCCCTAGTTATAAACTTTTTCTAGCATAGACCCACCCAAGAAAGGGAAGCAGGTGGGCACACGGGAGCTCAAAGCTCACACATAATACTCCAGACTCACAGAATAGACACCCATTCTCTAGATTCTATGTCCTAGATCATGGCAGTCTTAGATGGGACTGACCATGCACCAAGTCAGGACGTTCAAGTACAATCTCATACTGAGGATCCCGTGACCTCATCAAGGACTCAAATCCCTCGACACTGGGCAGTCAGTTGAGGTCTAGTTATCCAGCCACAAGATATGGGATTGAAAGGATTTCTTGGCCAAGGGATGCAGACTGGAGGGCTGTAGGTCCCTCTCTCTCGGGAAGGAGAAAAGGCCTATCTATCCCAGGAATGTTCCTGGGTTATGAGTATCCTCTATGAAACAACCCTGCTCAGAGCTCAGTACCTCTGATTTTCCCACCAGCCTCTACCCAGCCCTGCCCCACCTTCAGTCAGCCCTCTCTGAATCCTAGATCTGCCATCTAGACTAAAGGTTGAGCAAGCAAAGGGTCCCACCTCTATCTCTGAGAATGGCAGTCATGGGGCCCTACAGTCCCCTAGAGGAAGTCTTGGGGCAACATGGGTCTGATTTTCCCCCTCATTCTCTGGATGTCCTGTACCAGTGGCAGGCTTATGTCTGTCTCTGGTCGAGGAATGAACACTGGGGGTGTCATCTTCAGATTGAGCCAACAAAAGTCCCAGTCCCCAAGGATGTACCACACAGGCATCCAGCAGTGGATGACAGCCAGCTGGTCAATGGTGAACCCAAAGTGCCAGGACTTTTAACAGCCATGTGGCTGGGTCAAATTCTCAATCACTGATGGTCTAAGTTGTTAAGGGAGGTCATGGCTCCAATGGCCTGACACACCTGACCTGGGATTGTCCTCCCTCTTCATCTTCCTCCTTATCCCTTGCCACCCCCCTCTTGACACTCCCTCAGCCTATACTTCCCTATCCCTTGGACAATTTCTTCTTATCTGACTAGAAAATAAACTCGGTGGGCCAGGGGAGACTGAAATTTGGTGACACACCCTGAGCTCTAGGGTCTACCCAAGGCTGTTTCCCTCTACAGATGGCAACCACACAGCTCTGGATGTCATGAAGTTGCTGATGGGTCAGTGGCTTGGTCTTACATACTGGCTTTAGGCTCTGAAACTGTCCCCACAGAGACTGTGAATGGTTGGCTCCCTTGATTCAGGGACTCCAAACCAAGGCTTGCATGTTCCGTTCTTCCTTCCTTTTCCTCCCTCCATCCTACCCTCCTCTTTCTCTTTCCTTTCTTTATGTCACTCCTGGGCCTTGAACTCAGAGCCTGGGTGCTGTCCTTGAGCCTTTTTACTCAAGGCCAACTCAAGGCTTGAGCCACTCATCCACTTCTGGTGTTTACTTTTGGTAGTTTGTTGGAGATAAGAGTTTTACAGGCTTTTCTTCCTGGGACATAAGCCTCAGTCTTCCTATCTCAGCCTCCTAAGTAGCTAGGATGACAGGTGTGAAGCACCGGCATCCAGCTCAAACCAAGATTTCTTCATGTGCTGTGGAACCAGCACTGGAACCTTTCATTGTCTATGACCGCCTGGACCTGGCACTCACTGTAATGGTTTGTTGGATAAATAAATGAACATCTCTCTATGTCAATATTACAGAAAACTCCCATCCAACTCAGGTAAGCATCCTGGGGGTGGAGGGGTTGGTGGGGAAGGTGTCGAAGCCTGAAGTAGCTCTTCCACAGTTCTCCCTCGTCCCTCATCCTGCCCTCCTGGTGCCACTGCACTTAACTCTTTTGGCTCTGAGGATGTGAGCCATGATGTACTTGCTGGATTCTGGGGCCTCTGCGATGCCTCTCTTCTCAAAAAACTTTGTCCAGAGGCTAATCCACAGTTTGGCACTCAATTCCGCCCTCAGGTGTGAATGAGGCACGTGAGGTGAAAGCCTGGCTCAAGGGGCCTCCTCTCCTCCCCCTGGGGCCAGACAGGATGGTCCACCACATCCGGCCCCCAGGTTTCATGTTGCAGAGAAAGGATCCTTGAGGCATCCCGGTTCTCCGAATCTCCCAGATTCCAGTGCAGGTGCTGGGAATCATCTCTGTTCACATCTGGCTGGGGATGGCAAGGTCACTATCTCTGCTCCCCATGATGTCCTTGACTGTGGTGGTCACCCTAGAGAGAACCAGAGGAGAATCAGCAGCTGCTGGAGGAAGGTAGTCAAAGCAGGATGTTCATGACAGGAGACGATCTGGCTTGGGAACTCTGCCTGTGCCGCTTTGAACATTATTGTTTGGCAGCTGAAATGGTCCATCTAATTTGACCCAGAATCCCACTCATTAGTAGTAATTGCCAGCTTAAAGAAAAATTCCTGGAAAAACTGGCATTTCAGTTGTCCCAATCAAACTTAAAGGCTTCCAAAGTCAGTGGTCCCCTTTTCCTTCCAGACAGCCTACAGCAGGTTTCAGAAACTGGCATTCAGCCAGCACTAGCTAACTGCCATGGCCTGATACCGTGCAGGCTTCAGCAGGAGAATGCACTTGCCTACCACTGACCAGCTGGAAACAGCCCAGGCGGGACACAGATTGGAGTCTACAGGACTCCAGGGAGGACTGCCTACCAGTGCACTACCCTAGGAAGGAATCCATGCCACCAGTGGGGGCCTGGAGACCCCTGCCCAGATGCCCAGGGACACCGCGAAAGCCCTGGGTAAGGTTCCCCTCTCATCCTTGTTTGTGGTGAACTATCTGCCATATCATACCATTCGCCACCCACCAGACCCTCCTAGCTTCACATCTTCTGCTCTACTCCCCCCATCTCATTCTCTAATTATGTTTGGCAGACACATTCCCAACCCTTGAATTAACTCCAACTCTACACACCAGAGCAGGGTGTCTGGCTGTATGAGTGTGGCTGTGGTCACACTTGCCTCACCAGCCTGAAGACAGAAAGACAGGTGTCCACACTGGTCTGTGATTCACACAGACCTCCAAGGGGAGACCCACACAGGCCCAGCAGCTACTGTGAGCTACAGGAAAGGAGAAGTGAGAGGTGGAAAGAGGTGGGAATGAACATCTACTGAAACCTTCCCAAACGATTCATGTAACAGTGAAGGAGAAAACGAAAATTGTGGCTGGGATCATACTTGGCATTGATGACAAAAGAACAATACACATACACACAAATAAAATGCTTTTGCTCTTTTTAGACATGGTGACTTAAATATGTTTCCATTGTTCTCATCTCCCTGCTCTCCCAACACACACACACACACACACACACACACACACACACACACACACACACACACACACACAAATCCAGACCTGTGACAGAAGACTGGTCCATGCAGCACCTGCAATTTGCCAACTGATGACTCACCTGAGCACAGTCATGCTGTACAAGGTGAAAGATGATCTCTCTTCCTCCCTCCCTCCCTCCCTCCCTGCCTCCCTCCCTCCCTCCCTTCCTCTCTGTCTCTTTCTCTCTCTCTCTCTCATACACACACACACAGACTCAGAGCAGTGCCTCTCCTGAGTTTGTCAGTTCCTCATCTGGCACAATGTACAAGCTGGGGCATGGGGTTCCCTTGTCAGAACCAGGGGATCCCACCAAAGGGGAGCACCACTCTAATAACAAAGAACCACCCTGACTCTCCCTTTCTCCAGGGCCAGAATCTTCCTCTTGGGAACAACAAACCTTAACTCCACATAAATCAAAACCCTAGGCCAGGATGCTGGATAAAGGAGTCCTGAGACAGGTGGCTCCTCAGAGCCAGGACAGATAACAAGCAGGGGTTTATGGTGCCCCCAGAGGGGTGTCTGACCTGGTGTGGGGGCGGTGTTGGGGAAATGGATGGGGTCCTAAATGTTACATACATGGATGGACTTCCTACTTCCAGCCTACATGCTTCTGGGCAACTTGGCACATTCTTAGGGAGGATGAGGAGACCAGATGGACCGGGAGCACCAGCAGATTCTGGCAGAGCTGGGAAATGTGATCACCTTGTGAGAACTGATGACAGCTGGGGTGGGGAGAATAAGCTGGGTGTGTGGGGGAAGGGGTGTGTTCCTCCCAGATATTCATTTTCTATCTGACCCCCAGTGCCCTCACGTCCCTAGTGCACTCTTCTGGGACCCTCCTCAGGTGAAAGGGTGACCAAGCATAGAGGACAAGGGCTCAAACAGCGAGGGGGTTTATCTTCTGCATCCAACACCCCCACCCCCAGAAAAAAGGAAAAGACCTGAGAAGGCAGGTTTGGAGATGCTGCTCCCCACCTCTGACTGAACCCACCAGGTTCCCACCAAGGTGAGGAAGGGTGCAGATGGGTGGCTGTGTGGCTCCATTACTCCAGGCCAGGAGCTCTCTGGCGCCCCCTCCTAACCCAACCCTGCATCTCCCCGTTTCCTTGGACACTGGCCACTAGGGACATGAGAGGGATCCTAGGGTTGCCACTCACCCCCACCCCCCATCCCTGGGGTGCATTTGCGGCACTGTGGGATGCAGGGGAGGCACAGGTGGGACAGGAGAGGGGAGGCGGGAGGCACGGGTCCGGGTCCGCAGAATGGTGGAGGCTGTGAGGAGGGGTCGAGGGGTTCGCTGGGCAATGGGGTCCCAGGGTGTGGGCCCGCAGGGTGGCCACTCACGTGTGCTGCTGGGAGAAGCTGTAGGCAGTGGCTCCAGGTGTGGCAGGCCCCGAGTCCGAGGACCAGGGACCTGGACTGGGTCACTGAGACAAGCCGGCCAGGGGTGCGTTATCTCAGCTGGGCAACTAAGAGAGGCTCCCGGGGTCTAGGCCTGCAGTGCCATTTTTGAAACGCGGCACCTTGGCGAGGGTCAGGGAGGGAGGGGCGGGGTCTGAGGGCGTATGGTAGGGTGAGCCCGACCTCTCGTGCCCCTCAGCTGCAGACAACTCAGCTCCTGCTTCATGCACAACCAGACCTATTTCCGCCGATGCCAACATCACCCCTGCCACTGCTGCCGCCAAGGCTGCCTCTTCAGCTGCCTCTCTCAGAGCTCAGCTGCTCATTGGAGGTGATGTGCAGCTCATAGGTGGCTCTGAGTTCCTGCAGCTGGGCCATGGACTGCTCTTGCCACTCCTGCAGCTCCCAAGCTGCTTGGCTTTCTGTCTCAGCCACCTCTTTCCATTCCTCTATCTTCTCCTCTGTGTGGTCCAGCTGTTCCCACAGATGTTTCTTCACCTGCTTCTCTGAATCCAAAATGCTGGCTAGCTTCTCCTTCTCACTGCTCACCATGTGGAGAGCGTCCCGCAGCAGGGCCAGCTGTTCCTCCATCTGTCCATTGCACATATGCGCATCGTGGGATCTTGCAGATCTCTTGCTGATCCTTGGCCTTCTCCTCCAGTCTCCACAGTTGCTTCTGCTGCTCCATGTTCTGGAAATGGAGACTTTGGTTTTCCTGGACCTGGATGTGAATTTGTTCCTCCAGGTTTTTCAACTCCATCTGCGTGCAGTAGGTCTGGGCTTGCACCTGCCACTTGGATGGAGATGGTCCCGAAGGGGGCCATGTCTCTGCCAGCTTCCTTCTCAGTTTCCCCAGCTCCTTCTCTAGGTCAAACACCTGCCTTGCCCCTCGATTCTTCTCCTCTGTCAGATGGTTCACCCACTGGGTCAGCCGCCGGGCTTTCTCCTTCTGCATGGACCTCTCAATGCTCAGGTCTTCTGTGAAGGTGTCTCGCAGCTCAGGTTATCCAGTAGTCCCTTTAGTACCTTACGCCCCTCCAGTGCTTGTTGGAACTTGCAGATTCTGCTCTTCATGTTGCTCCACTGTGTCCAGTGTTCTTCCAACTTCTCCTGCAACTCAGTGTTCACTTGCTCCAAGTCATTGAAGCTTCTGATTTTTTCCTCCAGCTGAAGGGTCACATCATTCAGCTGTTCGAAGAACATTTCGGTCTCATTCTGTGATCAATGACCACAGAAGCCAACATCTCCAGCTCTGCCATGTGCTACTCTACGGTCTGCAGGCAGCTGGTGAGAGCTTCATGCTCCCTTTCTCTGTCATCGGTCGCCTGCTGCACGCGGGCTGATGAACATTGTAAATCACTTTCTGCCCAAACCAACCTCTGTATGGGTGCCTTGTGGATCTCTAGCTCCCTTTTCATTGCTACATGCAGTTGGGCTATCTTCTCCCTCTCTTACTCCCTTTCATCCTGCAGGTCTGTCTTTTCCTGCTTCAGTGGTTGGATCTTGGCACAGAGCACCTCTTTTCTTCTTTTGCTGGGATCCAGGGTGGGCACCACATGTCAGTACACCTCTGCAGATCCTTGGTGTTATCGGGACCATTGACACTCTGGACCCTAGTGGCTGTGACTGTATCCAAAGGCAGGGGAGGCCTATGGTCAGATCACATTTGGCTGGACTCTCCTTTGAATCACACTCCCCAGTGGCGTTTGTCTTGGGGATTCTTCACTTTTTCATGTTCTTAGTTTTCTTGAATGTTGCAGATGTGTTAGGAGGATTCTTCTGCCAGTGTTCTTGTGGTAATTTTTTGCCCGCAGCTCTCTCATGGAGTCCTGTTGTTTCAGACATCTGAGCGCTGGGACAGGAAAGATGGGCTGGCCACTTTCCCAAGGTCTGGGAAATACTCTATTCACCCACTCACTGTCAAGGACCTCAATTTCTTACTCTACTCCAATGTGGCCTCGAGTATCTTGCACACCACTCAGCCACCTCTACCTTCCTCAACTGCTAGTAGTGGTGTCATCCAACTGAGGGAATCCAGGTGCTACCGGGTAGCATGGAATGTGGGCGTGACCACCATTCCTGTTTCCCATTGGTCAGAAAGAACCATGAAAGAAGGGGGTGTGGACGGAATCCTGTGATGCAAGCAAAATGGGCAGAGTCAAGATGACAGCAGCCCCTTTCTCATCAAACTCTGTCCAGTCCAGTTGGGGACAAGAGGGTGACCTGCTTTAGCTGGATGGCTGCACAGATTGTTGTGTATGTCTGTTTGTTGCCAGTCCCTGACCTTGTCAGGATCTGGGCACAGTCCTTGAGCTGCTTTTGCTCAAGGCTAGCCTTCAACTAGTGAAGCCACATGGCTCTCCTTCTGGCTTTGTTGGCACTGAAGTTGGACAGGGGTCTCAGGGACTTTCCTGCCTAGGGTGAATTTGACCATGATCCTCCTATCACAGCCTAGTAAGTATCAAGGAGGACTGCTGAGAGCCATTGGTGCCTGCCTAATCATTGGTCTTGCTGATGTTCTTGGACAGACCAGTGATTTCCTTATCCTCAGGTTTAAGAGCTGGAGCCCACATCCTGGTCCTGCCACCTCTAAATGTCAGGTGATCCTAAAAACTCAATCCTATCCATATGAATATCAATGCCATGTGATATATGTGATTGAATGGGCAGTTCTTGAATGATTCTAGGATAAAATTATACACAATTATATTATAGGACACTGATCAATTTTAATTAATACTTTATGAAGCATTTAAACAATCACATTCATTAAATGGAGGCAGAATGAAATACCTAAGAATTGGACATCACATAGTATACAGCTGCCATTTTTTTCTGTCAGGACTGGAATCGGAACTCATGGTCTGGGTAACTCTTTTGCACTGTGTGGAAAGGGGAAGCTCCCCTCCTTGAAGTCATGAAATTCAAATCTGTTCCTTAGACCTGAAATCGATCCCCAGCACTAGAAAACATCCTATTCATGTACATTTTAAATATATGATTTGTATTTATATACATAGGTTGACTCCATATAGCATTCAGTGCATTCATTTTTATTTTTTGTTTTATTCATGTATTGGCCATTTATTTTTATTGACAATTATAGTACATAGAACATTGATTCCATAGGATATAGGTCTGCATATGTGTTCAACTTCATACCTGACTCCCAGGACTTTCACAAAAAAGGAAAACGTTTGTCACCATCAGCTTCTTACTCCACGATTCATTTTTTGGGAGTGCTGGCATCTGAACTCACGGCCTACAAGGCCCAATTCATGAATGGGTGAGTGTCAACACACCATCCTGGGGCAAATTGAGCTGACAGGCAGTTCCTAGGCAGTTCCTAGATCGAGCCCCAGGGTTTGACAAAATAAGAACAGAGAAACACCCAGATGGTAGTATGCTAATAAATATATATCTTTATAGAGTGCCAGACATGTCTACACATTATTCAGTTATGTAGACTATATTCCTACCAATTCTTGTGTATTTATTATGCCTCCATGTAATTAATGTTATTGTTTTCATCCTTAAAAAACTATTAAGTAAATCAGTGTCCTGAAATTATTGTGTCTCTCTAAGAAATAGTATTCTTTTAATGCTTCATATTAAATAAAATCAGTCTACTGAAATCATGCTGTCTAATTTTATACGAGTAGTAGTCACGATCAGCTCATTCAACCGTGCCATTGATAACATTCCATCATTATTACTATATAAACATACTGTTTATAGACATTATAAAGATAGGATTTCTACTTACATATAGATATTCAGTCCATATTGTGGTTATTGATTGTATTTTTGTTTTATTCATTTATTTACCGTTTATTGACTGTGATGACACACATTCTGTTTATTATATTGATGACATCCCATCACATAGTATCTAAATTTGTAGACGTGTTCTTCATCATGTCTGACACCAAAGACTCTCAGAGAAAAGTAAAACAGGTGTCACACTCGGCTTCTTACTCCATGATCCAATTGTTTGCAGTTCTGGGATCTGAACTCAGGGCCTAGCAGACCCAGTTCATGAATGGGTGTGTCAACACAGCAACCTCTAGCCAAGGAAGCTGCCAGTCAGTTCACAGACCCTGAGATTGAGCCGCAGGGGTGGACAAAATAGCCATACATGGATAGGCAGGTGGTATATATCAATAAATATGTGAATAAATATGGGAACAAGTCTCTTAGGATGTCCGCCATCTGGAAGTGTCATTACTGGGATTCAACACTAGGCCTACATTGCCATGCGAGACTATGGCTTCCCCAATAGCCCACCATCCTTCAGCAATGCAAGGTGAAGTACCCTTTGGAGCCGTGTCATTCAGACCCAAATGGTCACAGTGCAAAGGAATAAAATGTAAAAACGCAATCCTGCCACTTTTTTTGGGGGGGGTGGCGTCAGTCATAGGGCTTGAACTCTGGGCCTGGGTGCTGTGCCTGTGGTCTTCAGCTAAAGGCAAGCACTCTACCGCTTGAGTCACAGCGCCACTTCCAGTTTTCTAGGGGTTTCTTGGAGACAAGTGTATCATGGACTTTCCTGGCTTTGAACCAAGATACTCAAATCTCAGCCTCCTGAGTAGCTAGGATTACAGGTGTGAGCCATCGGCGCCCGGCTCTGCCACTTTTTTTCTGTGCATATTTTTTCCCAGCACAAGGCCTGGAGGTCTAGGATCCCAGGATCGGCTGTGGCTCCAGTGGCTGCACCACAGCCTAGGGTGATAGAAGCTGAGGCAGAGTGCCATGATCTGAGTTTAAGACCTTGCTTTACAAAACAAAACAAAACAAACCCCCCCCCCCCCACAAATTTAGTCCCTGGCTTGCAATTCTCGCCATCTTTTCTAATTTGGATTTGAACTCAGGATCTGGGAAACTCTGCAGCACTGTGGATAAAGGGGAAGCTCACCATGTTTGAAGACAAGAAAGTCGGGCCTGGTCCCTAGGCCTGAATTCAAGCCCCAGCCCTGGAAAACATACTGTTTATATACATTATAAAGATAGGATTTGTACTTACATATAGATATTCAGTCCATATTGTGGTTATTGATTGTATTTTTGTTTTATTCATTTATTTACCGTTTATTGACTGTGATGACACACATTCCATTTATTATATTGATGATATCTCATCACATAGTATCTAAATTTGTAGATGTGTTCTCCATCATGTCTGACACCAAGGACTCTCAGAGAAAAGGAAAACAGGTGTCACACTCGGCTTCTTACTCCATGATCCAATTGTTTGCAGTGGTGGGATCTGAACTCAAGGCCTAGCAGACCCAATTCATGAATGGGTGTGTCAACACGGCAACCTCTAGCCAAGGAAGCTGCCAGTCAGTTCCCAGACCCTAAGATTGAGAGGCAGGGGTGGACAAAATAGCCGTACATGGATAGGCAGGTGGTATATATCAATAAATATATATTTGTATAGAATTCCAGAGTCATCTACCTAAGATTCAATGACATCAACTACATTCTTACCAACTGTTAGGTATTTATTATGACTCCAGTGAAGGAATAGTATTGTTTTCATGCTTAATAAACCATTCATTAAAATCAATCAACATCCTAGGATCATTGCATATAATTTTAGACTAGAATGATGCCCGCAGAAAATTCTCATTTAATCATAAGTTTGCTCACATTCCATCATTATTTCCATGCATAGGAACGAGTCTCTTGGGAAGTTCCCCCATTGGTAGGTATCAGGACCAGGATTCAAAATCAGGGCCTATGATGACATACAGGCCTGTGGCTTCCCCAATAGTCTGCTAGCCGCGGCCAATGCAAAGTGAAGTACCCTTTGTAGCCATGTAATTTGGACCCAGGTTGGTCACCATGCAAAGGAAGAAAATGTAAAAAATCCATCCTGTGGCTATTTTTATGTGTGGGTTTTTGTTTTTGTTTTTTTTTACTCCTGCAAGGCTTCAGGGCCTAGGATCATAGGGTTGACTATGGGCCTGTGGCAGCCCACCAGCCTAAAGTGATCAAAGCTGAGGCAGGGTTGCCATGAAGTGAGTTCAAATCCTTTGATTAGCAAAAAAAAAAAAAAAAAAAAAAAAAAAACTAATAAAGCACCCTAGTTCAGAATTTGCACCATTTTTCTGCCACAGCTCAGATTCCAACTCAGGTCTAGGTAACACTATAGCACTGTGGGGAAGGGGAAGCTTACCATCCTTGAAGACTACAAGGTCAGGCCTGCTCCCAGGGACTAAATTGAAGCCCCAGCACTGGCAAAAATCATATGCCTATCTATTTTAAACATAGGATCTCTAGTCACATACATTTGTTCAGTATAATTATTCTTTTTATTGTGTGTCTTAGTCATGGATGCATTTTTTTTAATTGAGCATGATGACAGATATAACTGTGCTAGCATGGATGACAATCTATTCCCATGTCTATAGAGTTGCTTAAGCCTTCTCCATCCTAGCTGAGACCCAGAACTCTCACAGACAGGAAACAGGTGGACGGATTGGATTCTCACACCTGCATTCCTATTTTGGCAGTGTTGGGATTTGAACTCAGAGCCTAGCAGGCTCAATTGGAGAAAGGGTCAAGGTGAGGACACCATGATGTGAGCATCTAAGGAACTAGGCTGTTCCCAGGACCTGAGATTGAGCCCTGGGTGTAGGGCAGGTGGAGAGCACAATAGTCATCCATTCATAAGCTGAAGATAGTATGCATATTTGTTTAGAGTAGGAGAGATGGCGACCTGTGATGGAATCCACTCTACCTTGTGAGTACTGATTCTTGGATCTTTCCCGATGCCTCCATTTCATGACTGTGATGATTATGGTCACGCTTCATCAATTCTTCATTAAAAATAATCGATACCTCAGGAATCTTGCCTATCATTTCCTACTCACATCCTGCAAGAACTACTCATTCAAGCATGAGATTGATCACATTCCACAACTCTTCCTAGATCTGGAAACAAGTATCTCAGGATCTCACGCCAATCCCTCAATGTAGGGGAGATGACCGGGATTCGACCTCTGGGCCTTTTTGCCTGGATGGCCTGGGGCTTCCCCAACAGCTGCAGGCCTTCAGCCACTCCAGGTAACCTTCACTCTGTAGGTCGCCGGGTTCAGATGCACCATGGTCACCGTACAAAGGAAAATGAACGTAAAAGCACCAGGTGGAACTTCCCACCACTTTTTTTGCCCTCACAGCTTTCTTTTTTCCTGCAAGCCGTGGGGTCCTAGGATTTGAGGATGGGCTGTAGGTCCAGAGGCCACAGCATAGGATGGTCAGAGGTAAGGCATATATATATATATATATATATATATATATATATATATATATGAGTGTGTGTGTATATATATATACACATTCATATATATATATGAATATGTATATACACACACACACGAATGAAGCATCCTAGTGCAGAATTCGCACCATTTTACTGCCAGAGCTGAGATTTGAACTCAGGTCTGGGTAACTCTGTTTCACTGTTGGGGAAGGGGAAGCTAACCATCTTTGGAGACTACAAGGTCAGAACTGGTCCCAGGGCCTGAATTGAAGCCCTAGCACTGCCAAAAATCATATGCCCAACTATTTTACACATAGGGTCTCTATTTACATACATGTGTGGAATGCATCATAGTTTTTTTAATTGTGTGTCTTAGCCAGGGATGCATTTTGTATTTTATTGTGTATGATGACAGATATAACTGTGCTGACATGGATGACAACCTATTCCCATGTCCATGGAGTTGCCTATGTCTTCTCCATGCCAGCTGAAACTAAGGACTTTCACAGGACAGGAAAACAGGTGGACCTATAGGTTTTCACATCAGGATTCTGCTTTTGGCAGTGTTGGGATTTGAACTGAGAGCCTAGCAGGCCCAATTGGTGAAAGAATCAAGGTGAGGACACCAGCATGTGAGCAGTTGAGGAGCTAGGCCGTTCCTAGGACCTGACAATGAGCCCCAGGGAGGGCCAGGATAGGCATAAATTCATACTTGAAACATAGGATCTGTATTGACATATATGTGTGGGAAGCATCTTGCATTCGGTGCATTTCTTCTCCTTAATTTGTGTCTAATTCATGATGGTATTGTGAATTTTACTGAGTATGGTGACAGATACAACTGTACTGATATGGATGACAACCTGTTCCCATGGTTATAGGATTGCCTATGCTTTCATTCTCCATCCTAGCTGAGACCCAGGGCTTCCACATGAGAGAAAATCAGACACAATAACTGGCTTCTGACATCAGGATGAATCTTTTGTCAGGTCTGGGATTTGAACTCAGATCTGGGTAACCCCGTTGCCCTGTGGGGGAAGGGGAAGCTCATCATCCCTGAAGACTAGAATATCAGGCCTGGTCCAGGGCCTGATTTGAAGCCCCAGCACTGGACAAAATAACAAGCCTACCTCTTTTAAACATAGGATCTCTATTTACGTACAGGTGTGGTATGCATCTTGCTTTTAATTTTGAGTCTTATTCATGGATGTATTTTGTATTTTATTGAGTATGGTGGCAGGTATATCTGTGCTGCTATGGATGACAACCTATTCCCATGGCTATAGAGTTGCCTATATAGCATTCTCCATCCTCGATGAGGCCCAGGACCTTCACAGGACAGAAAATCATGTGGATCCATTGGTTTCTCACATCAGGATGAATCTCTTGGTTCTGCTGGGGTTTGAACTCAGAGCTTAGCAAGCAGAATTGGGGAATGGGTCAAGGTGAGCACACCAGCCTGTGAGCCACTAAGGTGCTAGGCCGTTCACAGGACCTAAGCTCATGCCCCGCGGGCGTCAATATACTCATGAATTCATAATTTAAAGACAGGAGCTATATTTCCATACATGGGTGGGCGGCATCTTGCATTCAGTGTACTCATTCTGTTGATTTCGTGCCTTATTCATGGATGCAATATGTATTTTACTAAGTGTGATAACATAACTATCCTGACATGGCTAGCAACCAATTCCCATGAGTATAGAGTTGCCTATATGACATACTCCATTCTAGTTGAGACCCAGGACTTTCATAGCATAGGAAAACAGGTGCAACCATTGGCTTCTCATATCAGGATGAATCTTTTGGTAATGCTGGGATTTGAACTCAAGGCTTAGCAGGCTCAAGTGGTGGATGAGTCATGGTGAGCACACTAGCACATGTGCCACTAAGCATCTAGGTCTTTCCTGGGACCTGAGATCAAGCCCCGGTGGGCACTATAGTAGTCATAAATTCAGAATTTAAACATAGGATCTCTAGTTCCATACATGGGTGGGAGGCATCTTGGGTTCGGTGTAGTCATTGTCTTTATCTGGTGTCTTACTCATTGATGTATTGTGTATTTTCTTGAGTATAGGATGACAGATATAACTGTGGTGAACTGGATAACAAGCTATTCTCATTAGTATAGAGTTGCCTATGCATTTTCCCTCCTAGCTGCGACCCAGAACTTGCACAGCACAGAACAACAGGTGCACCGAATGGTTTCTCACAACAGGGTGAATTTTTGGAAGTGCTGTGATTCGAACTCGGGGCCTAGGAGGCCCAACTGCCCAATGGGTACACATGAACAAACCAGCCTGTCAGCCACTAAGGAGCTGGGCTGTTCCCAGGAGCTGAGATCAAGCCCCAGGGAGGCCACAAGAGTCCTCAATGCATCATTGAAACATGGGATGTATATTCACATCCATGTGTGAACTGCCTCATGAATTGAGCGTAGTTATCCTCTCTATTTTGCATGCCATTCATGGATGTATTATGTATGTTCTTGAGTGTATATGACAGGTGTAACTGGGCTGACATGGATGACAACCTCTTCCCATGGCCACAGGGTGGCCTATGCATTCTCCATCCTAGCTGAAACCCAGGACTCACACAGGAAAGGAAAACAGGTGCAACGTCTGGCTTCTGACAGGATGAATATTTTGGCACTGCTGGGATCTGAACTTAGCACCTAGCAGGCCCAATAGGCAAATGGGTAAGCACACCAGCCTGTGAGCCACTAAGGAGCTAGGCCATTCCCAGGACCTGAGATCGAGTCCCAGGGGTAAGGCAGGGGAAGCACAATAGTCATCCATTCATAAGCTGAAGATAGTAAGCAAATAAGTACCTATCTGTATAGAGTGGGAGAGATGGTGACCTATGATGGAATCCAATCTACCCTGTGACTACAGATTCTTGGATCTTCCCCAATGCCTCTATTTAATGTCTGTGATGATTATGGTCACACTTCATCAATTCTTCACTAAAAATAATCGATACCCCATGAGTCTTGACTATCATTTCCTACTCGAATCCTCAGGAACTACTCATTCAAGGAAGAGATTGATCATATTTCACGGCTCTTCCTAGGTCAGGAATTGAGTATCTCAGGAACTCCTGCCATTCCCTCAATGTAGGATGGCTGACCAGGATTCGACATCGGGGCCTCCGTTGCCCGGTCGTCCTGTGGCTCCCCCGATAGCCAGCAGGCCTTCAGCCACACCAGGTCACCTTCAATCTGCAGTCCACCGGATTCAGTCTCACCATGGTCAACATTCAAATGAAAATAAATCTAAAAGCGCCAGGTGGAACTTCCCGCCGCTTTTTTCTCCTCCAGCTTTTTATTTTTTCCTACAAACCCTGGGGTCCTAGGATCCGAGGATGGGCTGTGGGTCCAGAGGCTGCAGCCTAGGATGATCAGACCTGAGGCAGAGTTGCCACAACTTGAGTTCAAACCCCAAGTCTGGCAAAAAAAATATTAAAAAAATTGAAAAATGATGAATGAAGCACCCTAGCTAAGAATTTTACTGCCAGAGCTGGGATGTTAATTCAGGTCTGGGGAATTCTGTTGCACTGTGGAGGAAGGAGAAGCTCATTATCGTTGAAGACTACAAAGTCAGGCCTGGTCCCAGGGCCTGAATTGAAGCCCCAGCTCAGGCAAAAATCATATGCCCACCTATGTTACACATAGGATCTCTATTCACATACATGTGTGGAATGCATCATGTTTTCAGTGTAATTGTTCTTTTTATTGTGTGTCTTAGTCAGGGATGCATTTTGTATTTTATTGCATATGATGACAGATATAACTGTGCTGACATGGATGGCAACCTATTCCCATATTTATAGAGTTTCCTACACCTTCTCCATCCTAGCTGAGACTCAGGACATTCTCCGGACAGGAAAACAGGTGGATCAATGGGCTTCTCACATCAGGATTCATGTTTTGGCAGTGTTGGGATTTGAACTGAGAGCCTAGCAGGCCCAATTGGCGAAAGAGTCAAGGTGAGGGCACCGGCCTGTGAGTCACTAAGGAGCTAAGTCATAAACAGGCATAAATTCATAATTGAAACATAGGATATGTATTGACATATATGTGTGGATAGCATCTTACGTTCAGTGCAATCCTTCTCCTTATTTTGTGTCTAATACATGGAGGTATTGTGTTTTTTACTGAGTATGGTGACAGGTATAACTCTGCTGACATGTATGATGACCTGTTCCCATGGTTATAGGGTTGCCTATGCTTTCATTCTCCATCCTAGCTGAGACCCAGGACTTCCATAGGAGAGGAAAACAGGTGTAAAGACTGGCTTCTGACATCAGGATGAATCTTTTGTCAGGCTTGGGATTTGAACTCAGATCTGGGTAACCCCGTTGCACTGTGGGGGAAGGGGAAGCTCATCATCCCTGAAGACTAGAATGTGAGGCCTGGTCCAGGGCCTGATTTGAAGCCCCAGCAATGGACAAAATATCAAGCCTACCTCTTTTAAACATAGGATCTTTATTTATATACAGGTGTGGTATGCATCTTGCTTTCAATGTAGTTATTTTGTATTTTATTGAGTATGGTGGCATGTATATCTGTGCTGCCATGGATGACAACCTATTCCCGTGGCTATGGAATTGCTTATATAGCATTCTCCATCCTTGATGAGGCCCAGGACTTTCACAGGACAGGAAAACAGCTGTAAGGATTAGTTTCTCACATCAGGATGAACCTTTTGGCATTTCTGGGAGTTGAACTCCAGGCCTAGCAGGCCTAACTTTCTAATGGGTCCATATGAGCACACCATCTTTGAGCTATTAAGTATCTAGGCCCTACCCAGGACCTGATATTGAGCTCCGGGGTGGGGTTTGTGCACCATATTCATCCAGTCAAAAGCTGAAGCTAGTATGCTAATAAATACCTACTTGTATAGAGAAGATGTGGCAAGCTTTGTTGGAATTCTATCTGCCACGTGACTACCAATTCTTGGATCTTTCCCAATGCCTCGATTTCCTGAATGTAATTATTATTGTCACATTTCGTGAAGTCTTAATGAAAGATAATTGTTGTGCCAGAGGTCTTGCCTATCATTTCCTATGTGAATCATGCATGAACTTCTCAACTCTTTCCTAGGCCTGAATTCAAGCACCAGCCCGAAAAATGTAACATTTATAGACATTTTAAATATGTGATTTATATTTACATCTATATATTCAGTCTGTATCGTGTTTGTTGGAGTGATATATTATTATTGATTGATTGAATTAACCTTTATTTTATGGACTGTGAGTACACCTATATCATTTATTACATTTTTTCCAATCTATTCCATAACATGTAGCTTTGCACACATATTATGTACACCATACCTGACACCCAGCATTTGCACAGAAATGGAAAACAGGTGTCTCACTTGGAATCTTACTCCGAGATGAAATTTTTGGCAATGCTGGTACCTGAACTGAGGGCCAAGAAGTCCCAATTCATGAATGGGTGAATGTCAGCATGGCAGCCTCTAGTCCATTCAGCTGCCAAATGGATCCCAGGACCTAGGATGGAGCCACAGGTTTGGCCAAAATAGCAGTACCTTTCTATGCAGATGATGGTATACAGGTAAATATATATTTAGATATTTTGATACTGCCAGTGATGTCTATGTGGAATTAAATGACATATACTATGTTCATACAGATTCTCAGGTCTTTAGTGAGGACTCCATTTAATGAATAGTATTCTTTTAATGCATAATAAACTATGAATTAAAATCAATCTGTGTTCTGTGATTATTGGGTCTAAATTTATACTAGATTGATTGATGAACTACTCATCCAACCATGACATTGATCACATTTCTCTGGTGTTCCTATGGACAAACAATAGTTTCTTAGGCTCTCCAGCCCTTTGTAAGTAGCATGACTGGGATTCAAACTCAGGGCCTAGGTGTGCAGGTTGGCCTATGGCTTAGCTGACAGCCTGTCAGCCTTCAGCAATGCCAGATGACCTACAGGTTGCAGCAGTGTTATGTGGACCCAGGATGGTCACCATGCAAGGAAGGAAAACCAAGAAACTGCCATCTGTGGGTGGTTCCTGGCTTTTTTGGTGCCATTTTTATTTTGTTTTCCTGTCAGCCCCCGAGGCCTAGTATCCCAGGATGGGCTGTGTGTCCAGAGGCTGCACCATCCCAGCCTAGGGTGATGTTAGCTGAGGCAGAGTTGCCATGATATCAGTTCAAGCCTCATGCTGAGCAAAAAATAAAAAAATAAATAAATAATTTAAAAATATTAAAAATAGCCTGGCACCAGCTATGGTTCATGCCTGTAACCTTAGCAATTCAGGACGCTGAGATCTGAACATCACAGTTCAAAGCCCTCGGGCAAGAAAGTCTGTGAGACACTTATCTCCAATAAACTACTAGAAAACCAGAAGTGGTGCTGTGGCTCAAGCATTATAGCGCTCGCCTTGAGATGAAGAGCACAAGGACAGCTCTCAAGGTCAGAGTTCAAGTCCCATGAAATATATATATATATATATATATATATATATATATATATACATATATATTTATATTTATATTTATATACATACATACATAAATACATACATACATATATGCATACATACAATACTAATGAAGCTCCCTGGCTTGGAATTCGTGCCCTTTTTTTCTGCCAGGCCTGGGAATTGAACTCAGAGTCTGGGTAACTCTAATTCACTGGGGGTGGTGGAGATGGGGAAACTCACCCTCTTGGAAGACAAGCAATTCAGGCCTGTTCCCTAGGCCTGAATTCAATCCCTAGCACTGTTAATGTAATATTCATCCACATTTGAAATAATGATTAATATCTACATACTTATGTTTATTGCAATTTTCTTTGAGTGTATTTATTTTATTTTTTGTATTATTCATTCATTATTTTATTGACTATTATTACACTTATAACATGTATTGAATTGATTACATCTCATTAGAACTATAGAGATTTGCATATGTATTATATACCTTACTTCAGACCCAGGACATTCATTGAAATACTATAGTAGATCATCCCATGCTTAGAAAAACAGAAAGAATACATCAACCAAATTAATTTATCCCTAGGCACCCCAGTGGCTCACATCTGTAATCCCAACTACTCAGGAGGTGAGAACTAGAAGACGAAGTTTCAAAGCCAATCCAGGCAGAAAAGCCTGAGAGATGACATCTCCAATTAACTGGCAAAAAGCCAGTCTACAGGTATGGCTGAAGTGGTAGAAAATCAGCTACGAACAACCAAGCCAAGAAAGAGCAAGCTGAGTTCAAGTGTGGGGAAAGGGGGGTAGGGGGATAAAGGGGAGAGAAATCCTCCAAAAACAGAGAACAAAACAACAGTACACAAACCCCACCTAATTTATGGTACCAACAAACTGAAAAAAATATCAAGCTTGTGCATTTGTATAATTTTACATGAGCACATATGTTCTTAGGTACACTTCAAAGCTATGTTTTTAATAATGTGTATATATAAATTAATAATGTATATATATAAATAAACTAAGAAACTAGCCAATGAAAAAATACTTCTGAATTAGTGCCTTAACCATGGCACTAATGGAGACTCTTACCTCCAATAAATTATTTGTACAAAAGTATGTTCGAAGTTTCTTTCTTTAGAATCAATCTTAAAATGTTTGTTCACGCACCAGGCGTCAGTGGCTCACACCTAAAATCCTAGTTACTCAGGAGACTGAGATCTGAGGATGGCGGTTCAAGGCAAGCCTGGGTAGGAAAGTCCAGGAGACTCTTACTTCCAATAAACCTCTAGAAAACCACAAGTGGCAATGTGGCTCACGCTATAAAGTTCTTGCAAAGAGCTGAAGAGTGCAGGGATAATGCCCAATCCCAGAGTTCAAGCCCCACCACCGACAAAAAAAAAAAAAAGAAAGAAGTTTGTTCATACAAAATTGTAACATTCTAAGCTTTAGGAAACTTTTCCTCCAGGGTCTTATGTTCTTTAGGCAACTATTCCACTGCTGAGCTACATCTTAGTACCAATGTTTTTGTTTTTCATTTTATAATCCAGTTTATTCCCAAAATGCTTACAAGTACTTACTGTCCTCAGAGAAGTGAGTGTTTATTCAGAAACTCAGCCTTTGGTGGTATGAGGACTCCCCTAGTCTATTTCGTGGTAGGCACTGAGGAAAACTCACAGGACACAATTGCAGACATTTTATAATTATAAAAATAACTCTAAATAGAAATAACATCAACTGCTGGGCATGGGTGGCTCATGCCTATAATCCTAGCTACTCAGGAGGCTGAGATTTGAGGAAGGTGACTCAAGGCCAGCCAGGGAGGAAAGTCTGAGACTCTTACCTCCAAAAAACCTCTAGAAAACTGGAAGTGGTGCTGTGGCTCAAGTGCTTGAGAACTTGCCTTGAGCTGAAGAGCACAGGGACAGCACCCAAGCCCAGAGTTCAAGCCCCACGACCGACAAAAAAAAGAAAAAGAAAAAAGAAGAAATAACATCAACTGTCCCAACCTTCTAGGGAGAAATGATATCCTCATTTTCATTCTCACGCTTTATGGCAGATGGTCAAAAACACCAATGTGCTATGCTGAAATGTAAAAGTTTAAACCTCTTTTGTGAAAAACTCTCATGTTATAAAATCAAAATGTTTCAAATAAAGGCAAAGTGAACTTTAAAAAAAATATTAAAAATGCTAATGAATCCCCTTGGCTTGGAATGTGCGATTTTTTTGTCTGCAAGGCCTTGGATTTGAACTTAGGGATTGGGTAACTATGTTGCACTGTGGGGGAAGAGGAAGCTCAGTATGCTTGAAGACCAGAAATTCAGGCCTGTTTCCTAGGCCTGAATTCATGCCCCAGTCATACACCTTATATATATTTTAAAAATAGGATTGAACTTCCATAGAGATGTTCAATCTATATTATGTTTGGTGTGGTTATTCATTGTATTTGTTGTTTTGTTCATTTATTTACCCTTTATTTTACCAACTGTGAGGACACCTAAACATACTATCACATAGCAGCTAGATTTGTAGACTTGTTCTCCATCATGCCTGACACCCAGAACTCTCCCAGAAAAGGAAAACAGGTGTCACACTTGGCTTCTTACTCCAGGATGAAATTCTTGGCAGGCACTGAGATCAAGCCCCAGAGGTGGCCAAAATAGCCATAAATGGATAGGCAGGTGGTAGTATGCCAATAAATGCGTATTAGTAGAGAGTGCCAAAGCTATGTATCTAGTATTCAATGATATTTACTATGTTTCTATGAAGTTTTAGGCATTTAGAGAGCCTAGATATTATAGAGAAAGAACATACAACCATCCAAGAAAAGTCCAAGAAATATGATAGATCTATTCAACATTTGGAAGACACCATCAGAAGGCCTAATCTGAGAATAATGGGTGTAGAGGAGCACCTAGAAACAGAAGTTAATGTTCTAGGAAATTTATTTAACAGGATCCTAGCAGAGAACTTCCCAAACATGCAAAAGGATAAGCCTATTCAGATACAAGCTTTTAGAACTCCAAATAGACCAGACCAGAACAGGACAACCCAGCATCACATTATAATCCTCACAGGAACAATTCAGACCAAGGAAAAGAACCTTAAAGCTGTCAAAGAGAAAAGATCAATCACCTATAAAGGGAAACCAGTTAGAATCACCTCAGATTTCTCAGCAGTGACAATCAAAACAAGAAGAGCCTGGAATGATGTATGCCATGCCATTAAGACAAACAACAATCAATCAAGAAAACTGTACACAGCTAAACTCTCCTTCATAAATGAAGGTCAAATAAAAACCTTCCATAGCAAAGAAAAACTGAAACACTATATCTCCACCAAACAAGCCCTACAAAAGATTCTTAAAGATGTCTTACACATAGAAAACCAACAAGACCTCAAAAAAAGCCAAGAAACCATATCCAAACTGAAAATCCAAGAACCATAGAAAGAATCCCACTGCCACAGGCCCCAAGAAGGTGGATAAAATAGCAGGAACTCCCAAATACTTCTCAGTTCTATCTCTCAACATTAACGGACTTAACTCTACAATTAAGAGACATAGACTGTCTAGTTGGATTAAAAAGCAAGAACCTTCTATCTGCTGCCTTCAGTAGTCACATCTTGCCCATAAAAACAAACACAATTTCAATGTGAAAGGCTGGAACAAAATCTACCAAGCAAACAGTCCCCATAAACAGGCATGAGTTGTAATCCTAATATCAGATAAAATAGAACCTCAAACTAGCTGCAATGCTTGATAAGAAATGTACGCATTTTCCTGCCCATGAAATTGTAACCCCTCTGTACAGTATGTTCACAAAAATAAAATAAAATATAAAAAATAAATAAATAAAAATATAAAAAAATAGACCTCAAACTAAAATTATTTACAAAGGATAAAGATGGTCGCTACATACTAATTAAGGGAGCTCTCTTCCAGGAGGATATTACAATTCTAAATATCTATTCACCAAACAACGGAGCACTCAAATTTATCCAAGAAACCCAACTTTCCCTCAAATCCCACATAGATCCAAAGACATTAATTGTTGGGGACTTTAACACACCACTATTCCCACTAGATAGATCAACTTGGCAAAAACTCAACAAAGAACCTGCATATCTGAACAACTTCATAGATCAACTAGATTTAACAGACATCTATCGAATATTTCACCCAGCAGCATCAGAATACACGTTTTTCTCAGCAGCATATGGAATATTTTCCAAAATAGACCACATTTTAGGCCACAAAGCAAACTTGTCCAAATTCAGATACATTGAAGTTATACCTTGCATTCTCTCAGACCACAAGGGATTAAAAGTAGGAGTCAACACCAAAAGCCACTAAAGAAAGTCGTGTAACACATGGAGGCTAAACAACACACTGCTGAATCATGAGTGCATCATGGAAGAGATTAGAAATGAAATTCAAATGTTCATGATATTCAACGAAAATGAGCACACAAATTACCAGCTCCTCTGGGACACAGCAAAGGCAGTAGTCAGAGGCAAGTTTATAGCTCTGAGATCCTACATCAACAAATTGGAGAGATCTTAAACCAACAATTTAATGAGACATCTGAGCCTCCTTGTAAAAGAGCAGCAGGATAAACCCCTACCCAATGGACAGAAAGAAATAATTAAAATTTAATCCGAAATAAATGAATTAGAATCCAAAAAAATGCCATAGAAAGAATCAACAAAACATTGGTTCTTCGAAAAAATTAACAAAATTGACAGACCCTTAGCAAATCTTATCAGAAAAAGAAAAGAACACACCCAAATAAATAAACTCAGAAATGAGAATGGAAACATTACCAGAGAAACAACCAAGATTCAGAACACTATAAGGAAATACTTCTCAAAACTTTATGCTAATAAGATTGAGAACTTGGCAGAAATGGACCTTTTCCTAGCAAATACTGACATACCAAAACTAATCCAAGGTAAGTTAAATCACCTTAACAGGCCCATATCAAGCATTGAAATGTAAGCAGTAATAAGAGATCTCCCATCTAAGAAAAGCCCAGGTCCAGATGATTTCACTGAGGAATTCTACAAGGTCTTCAAAGCAGAGCTCACACTAATAACCCTCCAACTCTTCAATGAAATTGAAAGAGAAAGTTCACTACCGAACTCATTCTATGAAGTCATCATAACTCTCATCCCAAAACCAGGCAGGGTCTTATCAAAGAAAGAGAACCATAGACCTATTTCTTAGATGAACATTCATGAAAAACTTCTCAATAAAATTTTGGCCAATCGACTTCAACAATTCATCCAAAAAATCATACACCAAGATCAAACAGGATTCATTTCAGGGATGCAAAGCTGGTTCAATATACGGAAATCAATTAGTATAATTCATCACATCAACAGGAGCAGGGATAACAACCACATGGTTATCTCAATAGAGGCAGAAAAAGCATTTGACAAGATCCAACACCCCTTTATGATGAAGGTTCTGGAAAAATTAGGAATCCATGGAACATTCCTCAATACAATAAAGACTGTATATGACAAACCAACAGCCAGCATTCTATTTAGTGGTGAAAAACTAAAACTATTTCCTCTTAACTCAGGAACGAGACAAGGACGTCCACTCTCTCCACTCCTCTTCAATCTAGTATTAGAATGCCTAGCTACAGCAATAAGACAAGATGCAGACATAAAGGGGATCCAACTAGGGAAAGAAGAAGTAAAACTCTCCCTCTTTGCACATGACATGATCTTGTATTTAAAGAATCCCACAGCCCCCACTCTCAAATTATTCAAACTGATTCAAAATTTTGGCAAAGTAGCACGGTATAAAATTAACCCTCAAAAATGGCTTTTCTGTATGCCAACAATGAGAAAAGTGTGGCTGAAATTAGGAAAGCAACTCCATTCGTATTAGGCACACAAAAAATAAAATACCTAGAAATTAATTTAACCAAAGAAGTGAAGGACATCTATGATGAAAACTTTGAAAACCTGAAAAAGGAAATCAAAACAGAACTTAGGAAGTGGCAAAAACTTCCATGCTCCTGGATTTGAAAGATCAAGATCGTGAAAATGGCCATACTTCCGAGGGCTATCTCCAAATGCAATACCTATCAATATTCCAACCTCATTCTTCAAGGAATTAGAAGAGGCAATCCAAAAATATATATGGTACAGTAAAAGACCCCGAATAGCAAAAACAATCCTCAACAGAAAGAACAGGACTGGAGGAATATCAATACCAAATTTCAAACTCTACTACAAAGCCATATTAATCAAAACAGCATTGTACTGGCACAAGAACAGACCTCAGGACCAATGGAACTGAATTGAAAACCCAGAAATGAACATACAGACCTATAGCCAACAAATCTTCGATAACAGAGCTCAAAAAATAGACTGAAAGAAGGACAGCCTCTTCAGTATATGGTGCTGGCAAAATTGGTTAACTACTTGTAGAAAATGAAAGCTAGATTCTTATATACCATTCTGCACCAGAATAAACTCCAAATGGATCAAAGACCTCGGAGTCAAAGTAGACAATCTGAAAACATTACAGGATGGAATAGGAGAAACCCTAGGTCTCCTTGGCACAGGGCGAAATTTTCTTAATAGAGACCCAGAAACACCACAAATCAACGAAAGGTTGAACAAATGGGATTGCACAAAATTGCAGAGCTTCTGCATGGCCAAGCACATAGCTAGCACGATTCATAAACCCCACAGATTGGCAAAAGATCTTCACTAGACATACAATGGATAAGGGCCTCATATCTAAAATACACCTGGAACTCAGAAAATTAAATCCCCCAATAACAAATCTCCAAAGAAACAACTGCACAATAAATACGTGGGCTAAAGACTTACAGAGAAACTTCTCTGAAGAGAAAAGAAGGATTGCCAATAGACACATGAAGAAATGCTCAACCTCTCTAGCCATAAAAGAAATGCAAATCAAAACAACATAGAGATACAACCTCACCCCAGTTAGAATGGCAATAATCAAGAACTCTAATAACAACAGATGCTCGAAGGGATGTGGAGAGAAGTGAACATTACTACATTGTTGGTGGGAGTGTAAACTTGTTCAGCCACTTTGGAAAGCAATATGGAGGTTCCTTAAAAGACTCCACAAAGAGCTCCCCTATTTCCCAGCAATCCCACTTTTGGGCATTTACCCAAATGATCACAAACAAGACCACATTAAAGCTACTAGCACGACTATGTTTATTATTGCAGCATTATTTACCATAGCTAAGATATGGAACCAACCCAGATGCTTCTCAGTAGAGGAATGGATCAAGAAAATGTAGTATATATACACAGTGGAATTCTATGCCTCCATCAGAAAGAATGACATTACTCCATTTGTTAGGAAATGGAAAGGCTTGGAAAAAATTATATTAAGTGTACTTGTTAGATTGGTGGTTAAATAAATGATATTATTGTTAATATGAATTTTAATGCAATTTCAGGGAACTCTCCTGTCTCTGACCTCGTAACACTTGTATTTTGGGATTTTTCTCTGGACATCTAGGATTTAGCAGGACTCAAAATAAACCAAGATCTTGCCCATGTAGTTGTAATTCCTTTGTGTGGTGTTCTCACAGTTATAAAAAAAAATAAAATAAGCTGAGAGTATTTGAATTCTACTATTAAGGTTTAATGATAGATCTCTACTGATCTTTCTCTTAAGTGTGTTGTAGAAACCAAAGCAGAAATTAACTTGGACTTTTGTGGTGGATGTAAATGTCTTAACTACCATTTCTGGTAGTAGGTACCACTAAATTTCAGTTAGCCATCACAGGCTCAAGCCTGTAATCCTGGTTACTCAGGAGGCTGAGATCTGAGGATCGTTATTCAAATCCAGCTCGGATAAGAAAATCCATGGGACTTGAACTCCAGTTGACTGCCAAAAAGACTAGAAGTGGAGATGTGTCTCAAGTGGTAGAGTGCTAGCCTTGAGGGACAAAGCCCAGGTTCTGAGTTCAAGCCTAGATACTGACCACCAATTAACAAATTCAGAGGTTCCACTGTGAGTGCTATATTCTTTTAGAGACTGAAGTATTTTTTTTTCGCATAGTCTTTCAAACATCAGCATCTCTAATGGAGAATCATTCTAGATCCTTCTTTTCCACTTGAATAATTGTTATTCTCCAGGAGTAGAGTGGCCAAGAGGCTTGCAGATCAAGAGCTCAGACATTAAATTGGCTAAAAAGAGATCAAATTAAAATTTATTCCTTGGTTGCAAATACCACATTTTTGGTATGTGTTTGCTAGCTCTGGCACTTGAACTGAGGACCTGGGTGATGTTCCTGAGCTTTTGTGTCCGAGACTATTGCTCTACCACTTGAATCACAACTCTACTTCGGGCTTATTGGTGGTTAATTGGAGATAAAAGTCTCACAGACATTCTGGACCTGGGTGGCTTCAAACTAGAACACTGAGTAGCCAGGATTACAGGTATATGCCACCAGCATCTGGCTCAAATACCACCTATAATGTTAAAAGTCAAGGATATCTGTTAACATCTATCTCTGACAGATGTACAATGTTTTACTCCTCACTGAATGAATGTTCCTTTGAACAGTATTGCATCAAATGGAGTGGACTCACGTTAGGTCTTGAACACCAACAATCTGGTTTGTTGGAAGCGGCCTTGTTTATCTACACCTTTGTTTTATCATTGGAAGACAAAGTAGGTACTGGTAACTTACTAGCATTTGCTTATGTGCCTTAAACAACTTTGGATTCAGTAAGTACTCTCCGTGTATGTGTGTGTGTGTGTGTGTGTGTGTGTGTGTGTGTGTGTGTGTGTGTATGTGGTATGTGCTGGGTACTGGGGCTTGAACTTATGGCCTTTGCATTCTTGCTTGGCTGATTTTTCCTACAGTAAGTAGTTTTTCTCAACAGATTTAAATTAACTTAAGTTATCAAGAAATGCTGACATGCTGCTTTAGAATATTATTCTCATTTAGTCTTGAATTCCTGACAATGTCACAAGCTTGGTAAAGAAGAAAAATATATTGTTAGAATCAAAGATGACATATATCATATTGATAAACAAAAGCAAAAGCAGACAATTGTCATATTTATTAGTATTTTAGTGAAAATAGTAGGATGGGATATTGTGCATTTTAGTATTTTTAATTTTCATGTGCCAGTACTGGGGCTAGAACGCATGGCCTGAGCACTATCTCTTAACTTTTGCATTCAAGGCTGATACTCTACCACTTGTGCCATAGCTCCAATTCTGTTTTTGCTGGTTTATTGGAGATGAGTCTCACAGCGTTTTCAGGCTGGGCTGGATTTTAACCACAATCCTCAGATATCAATATTCCTAGTAGCCAGGATTACAGGTGTTTGACCATGTTATTATATTTTTTAACTCTGTACATGCTTAAAATTAGACTCAAAGACTATGGGTGGAAGAACTTAAAGCCATGAATTGATGGGAAGAAATAAAATAGGTTGTTATATGCAAGGAAGAAAAATGGAGGAAAGAGGAAACAAAATTGATAAAATCCTGTGCTGGATAGCACAAAGACAAATTTTCCTACTTCAATATTTTACAATAAGCAGGTTCCTGAAGCCATGAATATAATTATCTTGGCTGGAATTCCTGTGCTAGAGTAAACAGAAATTTGAGCACATCAACATATTATTTAATCAAACAGAGTGGGTGGCAGTGTGAAGGCGAAATTAAAATGTTCACTAAGATAATGTGAAACTGGCACTGGTGGCTCACACCTGTCATCCTAACTACTCAGGAGGCTGAGGTATGAGGAACATAGTTTGAAGCCAGCTCAGGCAGGAAAGGCCAAGAGACTCTATCCCTAATTAACCAGCGAAAAGCCAGACATGTATATGTAGCTCAAGTGATAGAGCACTAGTTGGATCAAAAAAGCCAAGCAAAAGCATGAGGCCCTAAGTTCAAGCTTGAGTACTGGTAACAACAACAACAACAAAAGACAATGTGTGAAAAGCTTCAATAGGGATGGAGTAAAGAAAGACAAACATATACATAAGTATATACATATACACACAGATATGTATATATACATATATGCAAAATTGTTTTTTTGAGCACCAACTTAATCAGAAGAAAATGAAACAAAAATAAGCTTAGGAAAATGAAATTATATTACCGAAGAAAATATACACATTTGCATCAATCTGTTGAATTTTAACAATTTTTTGTGTATGCCACTACTGGGGCTTGAACTCCAGGCCTAAGCATTCTCCTTTAGCTTAGTGCTCAAGGCTAGCACTCTGCCACTTGAGCCACAGCTCCATTTTCAGATTTTTGCTGATTAATTGGAGATAAAAGTCTCATGGACTTTCCTACCTGGTCTAGTTTTGAACCTTGATCTGCAGATCTCAGCCTGCTGAGTAGCTGGGATTAGAAGTCTGAATCACTGGTGTCCAGGTGAGTCTTCTTGCTAAGTTGGAGCCTGGGGTCATTGAAAATAGCATTAAGACCTTGAAGCAGGAAGAAGCCAGGATGAGGAGTCCCTGTGTCTCTACATGCCAGAAATAAGGGCCCAGGTATCTGGGGGAAATCAGGAAGGCAAGTTAGCAAGCTAAGTGCTACCAGTACAAAGTTAGGAAGTACCAAAAGAAAATAAATATACTGTACTCCAAATTCAGAGCTTCTTATTCTTGCTTGGCTTTTTCACTGAAGGCTGATGCTCTACCAATTGAACCACAGCTCTACTTCCCTTTTTCATTTTTTGCTGGTTCACTGGAGATAGGAATTTCACAGACTTTCTAGCCTTGGCTGGCTTTGAACAAGAGTCCTCAGACCTTAGCCTCCTGAGTAGTTAGTATTACAAGTATGAGAACATGGCAGTTTTCTTTTCTTTTCTTTTTCTTTTCCTTCCTTCCTTCCTTCCTTCTTTCTTCTTTCTCCTTCCTTCCTTCCATCCCTCTCCTTCCTTCCTTCCTTCCCTCTCCTTCCTTCCTTCCTTCCCTCTCTCCCTCCCTTCCTCCTTCCCTTCTTTCTTTCTTTCTTTCTTTCTTTCTTTCTTTCTTTCTTTCTTTCTTTCTTTCTTTCTTTCTTCCCTCCTTCCTTCCTTCTTTCCTTCCTTCCTTCCCCTTCCTTCCTTCCCCTTCCTCCCTCCCTCCCTTCCCCTCTCTCTTGCTTGCTTGCTTGCTTTTACCTATATCTTTTTAATATATTGCTCTTTCTGTCTCTCTCTGTCTCTCTGTCTCTGTCTCTCTCTTTATCCCTGTCATGAGGCTTGAACTCAGGGCCTGGGCACAGCCTCAAGCTCATTTCCTCAAGGCTAGTGCTCTACCACTTTGAGCCAGAGAGCCACTTCAGTGATTAATTGAACATAAGATCTTATGGACTTTCTTGCCTGAGCTGGATTTGAACCACGATCCTCAGATCTCAACCCTCTGAGTAGCTAGGATTACAGTTGCTAGCCACTGGTGCCAGTTTTTTCTCTAATTTTTTATTTCACTTTTCAAGCTTTCATAATGAACTAAGTTGTGTCATTCTCCTTTCTTTTAAAAAATTATAAACATTTCTGTCCCTTGCAATATCTAATGATATCATTCTTTTCCACAATAATTGAACTATATTCTTGCACAAGAATGGTTCCTTATTTTTAACTCTTACACAAATAAATTTTGTTTGTCTAACCCCTTCCTATAGCATATAGGAACACTAGTTCCTTTCCCATAGTTATGACCAGTTGTACGAATAATGTATTCTAGTACATATAGAATATGTACAATGTCAGATATGTATCTGGCATTGCAAATAATGGTACTTGGTATTGAATTGGGGACTTTGTTATACCCAAGCCAGTGGTGAGAAATGACACATAAACCGTGCCACAACCCAAACCTGCCAAGTCAGACAGAATAATTCCATGGAAAGTTGTTAGATAACTGAAACTCCAAACCAGAAATGACAACAAATTTCAGATGAGCAAAGTTCAGTACAAAGAGCACACAAATTATACAAATGAAAGGCAATTAGAGACATCAAAAAGTAAGTGATATTATAACAAAGGCTCTGCATGATAGTAAGGGGATGGAACCTCACACACTGAGATCAACCAGGAGAATGATGATAAGAACATTTAATGAGAGAAAAGAAGGTATGTATAAACACTTCAATGAAATTCAAGAGAAGATAAATAAATACCTAATTGAATCCAAAGAGAATATAAATGAATAACTAAATGAGCTGAAAAAAGGATACAAATGGGGGCTGGGAATGTGGCTTAGTGGTAGAGTGCTTGCCTAGCATGCATGAGGCCCTGGGTTCGATTCCTCAGCACTACATAAGTAGAAAAAGCTGGAAGTGGTGCTATGGCTCAAGTGGAAGAACACTAGTCTTGAGCTGAAGATCTGAGGGACAGCGCCCAGACCCAGAGTTCAAGCCCCACAACTGACAAAAAAAGGAGCAAATAAACCCATAAATAAATGCAAAGAAGATGCAAATTAAGAGCACAAGAAACAAGAAAGATATGACCAATAATTTTACTAAAGTTGGAATTATTGAAAAATCAAACTGAAATCCTGAATATGAAAACTCTACATGACAAATAAAAAGAAAGTTGAGCTGGGCACTGAGCGTCATGCCTGTCATCCGAACTACTCAAGAGGCTGAGAACTGAGAATCACAGGACAGATGGCTGGCAGAGATTCTTATCTCCAATTAACCACCCAAAAGCTAGAAGTAGATGTGTGGTTCAAGGGGTAGAGCTCCAGCCTTTAGTGGAAAGCAAGATTTCAAGGCCCTAAGTTCAAGTTTCAGTACCATAGCAAGGGCTGGGAGAGACGGAGGGAACCCCTATTCCTGGGCTGCAAGGTCCCCATATAATCTCCTCTAGCTCTAGGTCCTAGAGTCTGAGCCTCAGGCCACAGTGGGGATCTAAGGCCTCAGGGCACCCTCAGCACCCCCTCCCCCCAGCAGTCTCTGGCCCACTTCCTCCTGGACTATTTTTGAGCCTCAGATCCCCAGGCCAATCCCCTGTTATGGAACCCCCTCATCTTCAAGACCTCATGGTTCCAGACTGGGGTGCAAATACCCCAGGCCCCCCCTACCACCTGTTACCCACACAGCACCAGGTCCTGGGGGAGCCCCAGCTGAGGCCCCCACTTCTGTACCCACCAGCTGTCTAGCCGAGGCCTGCAAAGCTTTTCCCGTGAGCTCTTCTCACAGTGACTAAAACAGAGAAATGTGAAGACCATGGATTTTGAGAAGTGAAGAACATGCCTAAGTGTTTAATATGCAAATAATGTTTGTATGTTAATAGATGCAAACACATGTATTGGAAGACTACAATCTAAAAAACCACTGTAAGTCACAACATGGTCAGAAGTACAGACAGTACAGAGCAGAATCAGTGCCATCCTCAGTGAACAAAGCAGGGCCTCGAGTGTCAGCAGGGTTAAAAGAGAACACCCTGGGCATGAACACTTCACAACAGACCACAAGTGTGGATAAGAGTTGCAACTCACGACTGAGACCGACTGAGTGTCATGGGTATTTGCATAAGGCCATGAGTTCACGATTGGCCTAAGGCTTTCCAGACCTCTGTGGCTGGCAGAGTCCCATCACATGACCTTTGCCACCACTGCACTGTTACCAGCCACTGAGGTATTTTACTTTAATGCATTTTTTACTGTTATTTTAAAGGTGATGTACAGGTGGGCTTACAGTCACATAAGTCCGGTAATGAGTCCATTTCTTTTTGGACAATGTCTCCCCTTCCCTCACTCTCTCTCAGTTTTTCCTCCCATCCCCAACCACAAGCTGTAGAGTTTATTTTCCACAGTGTCCAGTGAATACCACAGCTGAGTTTGTTTCTCCTTTGTCCCTCCATTTCTATGTCCCTGCATGCCCTCCAAAAGACAGACACATGGACAAGAAAAAATAAAACAAAAACAGCAATGAGAAAAAACCTCTTGTTTCATTTTTCTGGAGTTCATTTGGATAAATATTATTTTGTATGATCAGAGGTGCATAGGCATAGTGCCTTTGTGTTCCTCCCCTAAGATATCCTCCTTTGGTCTTACTGTGTGTGATTGCCTAGAGATGTGTCTAATTTATCATGTCCTAGTGAATTGTGTTTTTTTAAACCATCCAGTGTGTTTACTTACAGATTTATAGGCACATTCTAGCTCCCACAAATGAGGGTAACCAAACAGCCTGTTTCTTTGTATTATAGTTTCTCTTCAGATGTATAAATCTTTTGCCTTTCACTTCATTTGATTTTTTTGTGAGAATCTTGAGGTGACTGAATAACTCTCCTTGGTGGCAGGATCTCCACTGGAATATGGCTTCCTTGTTGTGTGTGGATTGAGACAAACCAAGCATTCTCGTGCTAGGCAGGTTTCTTAAGTGCAGCTGCACAGGGTGGCAGTGACCTCAAAATCTGTCACTCTATGCGGTATCAGGTAGGGTCAGGTCATTAGGCAGTGAGACATGTCACGGATGCCTTTGACACAAATCTCTGTGCTTCAGCCATGCATCAGTTAACGTGACCTGAAACATGGCCCAGAATCTCCAAGACCTGCTTGTGTCAGAAATCCCCGTTGTTGAACTTGGGTCATTTCAGATCACACAAATGCCACGCCTTGGTCCTCCTGAACTCTGGCTACCACTGCAGGACTGTGCACAGATGGCACCTTGAATGTGTGGGTCCTATTCCTGCCACTGCAATGTATAATCGAGTTCTTTCCTCTGCTGTAGTTGCTTTCTGGACTTCCAGGACCACCCCTCTTAAGTGAGCCAACACTGGCCTTTCTCCTTTGTCAGCCCATGTTCCACTGTGTGAACTCAGGCCCCAAATGGCAGCAGTAGGGTGCTGATTCTTGAGCACTGTTCTTTTGGAAGCCAGGAGGAAAAAAAAGAATTATGACACAGTAAGATTTTATCATTTTTAAGCGCAGACAGAATGTTTATTTCCTGTTTAAATTAGTCTTCACTTACTATATTTTCACTTATTAGGAACAGAAAATATATCGTAACTTGTACATAGCAAAAGCAAATGGGTGCAATCATTCAAACATTAAAATTGTAATCAAATATGTACAACAGATAAATAAACGTGTATCTCTAAGAGTTATCTTATACAAAAAAAGCTGACACGAAAATGCACACATTTATTGCCCAAAGTCACAAGTTCACTTCCAATTCTACTGTGGCCATCCATCTCAGTCACAACTTGAATCTTCATGACACTGCACAGGCTTAGATAGACAAATTAAAATAGGCAGGGTTCATAGGAAATAGCCAAATGGCTATGAAGAACTGTCTAAACATTGGAAATAATATGCAGAAATTAATTAATAGGAAGAAAACATATCAAATGGGTCTAAAGAGTACCTGAAATTATACTGATGTAGTCTAAGGAAAACAGACAGGTAAGTATTTGACATTTTTGTAAAAAAAAGCAATGACAGTAACCAACAATGCAAAACCCTGTAATAACTGCTCATAATAACTCTGGAGAAACTAAGTGAACAAAGATTTGGGCTTTAATACGTACAATATTTCTATTTTCCAGTTGGTATTTTATACAATTTTGAATTTAAATTTAAAGCATAAGAGGACACCTCTAAGAGGTGTCCTCTTATGCTTTAAATTTAAATTCAAAATTGTATTCAGACTTATTTGCAATAACTAGTATATGTCTGAATGATGATTTTAAATATTCACATTTCTCTCCCCATTCAATGATAGATTTATCTCTTCTTTCAATCAGAATATTTTGGATGATTATTGAAGTAATTATTGGTTTGATAAGAAATGTACTCATTATCTTGCCCAAGTAATTGTAACCCTTCTATATGGTATTTTCACAATAGAAAAAGGAAAAGAAAAGTTAAGAAAAGAAAATCATTATTCATAGAATTATACAAATGCTTGAGGAAAAATTATGTCAATATCATTTTTTTGAATCTTAAATGTAAGAAAGGTTCCAAATCTGGATATATCATTAAAACATAAATATGTATCATTCTAAAAGCAATGCTGAAAGTGGTAAAATATTTTTCCCAGCATAAACACTATTTAATGAAAATAGTAAATATTTTCAAAGTAACCTAATTGCTATAGCAGTTCCAACTTCAGCTCCAACTACTTCAGTCAAAAATAAACAGATATTTAGGTGCAGAAAGCAACTGAGTTATGAGCTTTTTGGTGGGGAGTGGGGGAGTGCTGGTACTGGGGCTTGAACTTAGGGTCTCAAATTCTCACTTAGCTGTTATATTCATGATGAATCTCTGCCACTTGAGCTACACCTGGATAATCTGAGATAAGAGTCTCAAGGACTTTCCTGCCCAGGCTGGTTTTGAACCTCCCTCCTCAAATCTCAGTAGCTGATAGTACAGGTATGAACATCAGCACCCAGCTTTTTAATTCATTCTTTAAGGATCAGATATTCCAATGATAAGAAACATTTTTAAATAAACAAGTCCTAGAATAAAGAATGAAGTGTATTTTCTAGAATATTGTACAAATATAAATTTCTTTTGCTCACTTGGCCAGTTTTTCCTCTCATCATCATTATGGGCACAAAGTCTTAGAATACAGCTAGACACAGCACCCCCCCCCCCAGGACAATTCAAGGGACTGCGTCTCTAAGGTGTCACGTAGTTACTAATGCTAGAAACTTGAGACAAATTTTGTGGAAGATAAATAACTAAAACATCAAGTGTTCACTTAACATGTTCCAAATGTTGTAAGGCAGAGTTTTAATCCTGCCAATCTGAGTGGCAATTGCTCACCTGTCATCTCCCTTAACTATTCAGGAGGTTGACATGTGAGGATTTAGATTTGAAGCCAGCCTGAACAAGAAAGTCTGTGAGACTATCAAAATCCCAGAAGTGGAGGTGCGGCTCAACTGGTAGAGCACCAGTCTTGAGGGAAAAAGCTAAGAAGAGATAGTGGCTAGGCCCTGAGTTCAAGCCCTAGTACACAGAAACACACAGACACACATGAGTCTCAACTGGCCTCCCCCACACACGCCATTTTTAATCTTTCCAAAGTTCTATGAGAAATCACAATGAGTGTCTTCATGTTGAGAATGAAGGAGTCTAGATACAGAATAATTCATGCTTCAGGCTGAGGAATTAAAAAGTGGCAGATCAAGGTTAGACTTAAGCATTACTTTGCATTGTCAACTATCTTTAAACCAACCATAGAACCAATAACTCAGTGTGATTAATTTTATTTCAAGAAGCCAGAGAACTGTAAAATAACCTGCTCAAGGTTATTTAGAAGATTATGTGTCAGTGCATGGGTTTAAACCTGAGTCAGGTTGACTACAAAGCCACCTTCCTCCTGCTTTGCTGCTTTATATCAGAGTTGAGACCAAATTCCGTACCATACATTGGCATCTGGAACTTGGTAGAGTCTTGACATGTGGTCATGGGTCCTTTGAAGGTGCTGATTCAGTCACTGGAGTTGGGGAAAAGAAAAATCCACAGAAACTCACACGAAGCAGGAACTGATGGTTCACATCTGTAATCCCAGCTACTCAGGAAGCTGAGATCTGAGGTTTGTGGTTCAAAGTCAGCTCAGTTAGGAAAGTCCATGAGACTCTTATTTTCAATTAACCAGCAGAAAGCTAGAAGTAGAGCTGTGGCTCAAATGGTAGAGTACTAGCCTTAAGCTGAAGAGCTGAGGGACAGCTCCCAGGACCAGAGTTCAGGGTCCATGACCACCACCACCACCAACAACAAAGTCAAACTAGATATATCAATGGTAATAAAAAACGTATATAATATTAGAATCTTTAAGAACTGGTAATATAACTTATGTAACATAATAATATATAATATAAAATGTAATATTAGAGTTTCTAAGAATTACATGAATTTTAAGAAATACATTTGAATACATACAACTAGAATATTGTCACATAGAAACAGGCTTTTAATCAATTTACCATTATAGGATTAGCAACCAGCAGAAAAGCCAGAAGTGGAGCTGTGGCTCAAGTGGTAGAGCACCAGACATGAGGGAAAAAAATCTTAGGGACAGTGCACAGGCCCTAATACTAGCACACTCAAAAATAGCAGCAACAACAAAAACCAAAGAAAAAGCATAATGTGAATAATGTTATACATATACACTATATTAAAAGGTTATATACACTATTATTAAAATAGTTAAAAGGTTATATATATATACTATTATTAAAATAAGGTTATGTATACTATATTATTTTAAAAAGTAGCCAAGTTTGGTAATGCATGTCTATAATCCCTGCACTCTGGACGCAGGAGGATTAAGAGATCAAGGCAGTCTGGGCTGTATTACAAGACCCTGTCACGAAAAGAAAATCCCAAACTAAAAGCACTAAAACTAAGCCAAAACCAAAACAAGATATCATTCTTCCATTATTATTATTATTATTCCTGAATGCTATTACATATAGAAGTCTGCTTCCTTTTTTTTGCCAATTCTTGGGCTTGAACTCGGTCTGGACATTTTGTTTCTTTCCTTCTTTTAAATACATTTTTTTTGTAAAAATACTGTACAGAGGGGTTACAGTTACAGAAGCAAGGTATTGAGCATTGTTACCTCCTCCTTTGATTTTCTTCTACCATCCCTTCCCTCCCCATCTCCCCAACTACACTCTCTCCCTCCCCCCTTCCCCGCCTAAATTGTAAACTTCATTTTTCAACATAGTGTTTTGTACATCTCATTGTTACAATGGGTCAATCTGTATACCTATTTAAGAATTTTGCTTTTTCCCTTCCCCTCCCCAAGCTAGAGAAGTGTATATATAAGATGCAGGGAACGACATCAAGTACAGTGAAAATGGGTTATACCATGGAGGAGGAACATACAAAGAAACAACAAAAAAAAATCACATGTTACTTTGGGCCTGGCTTACTTCACTTAATATAATTTTTCCAAGTCTTTTCATTTCCTAACAAATGTGGCAATGTCATTCTTTCTGATGGAGGCATAGAATTCCATTGTGTATATATACCACATTTTCTTGATTCATTCATCTACTGAGGGGCATCTGGGTTGGTTCCATATCTTAGCTATGGTAAATAATGCTGCAGTAATAAACATAGTCGTGCTGGTAGCTTTAGTGTGGTCTTGTTTGTGAATATTTGGGTAAATACCCCAAAGTGGGATGGCTGGGTCTTAGTGGAACTCTATGTGGAGACTTTTGAGGAACCTCCATATTGTTTTCCAAAGTGGTTGAACACTCCCACCAACAATGAAGTAAGGTTCCCTTCTGTCCTTATTTGCAATAACTAGTATATTTCTGAGTCAAGCAGAAAAGGTCAGGTAAGGTGATGTTAGGGAAATGAACCCTAAAATATGTATTCAAATGTATTATTCTTACGTGTGATTATCTCTAACACATTTACAAGATTATTTCTTTGTTGCTTTGTATGTCCCTCCCCCACAATATAACCCCTGCTTTCACTGTATTTGATGCTGGTATAATTTGTGGAGGGGAAGGGAAAAAACAAATTGGTTAAATAGGGATACAGGTGCACCCATTGCAACAATGAGATGTATAAGTCGTTATGCCGAAAACGAGCTTTACAACTTTTGGAGGGGGAGAGGAGGATTGGGTGGGGGGGGGCGGGGGAAGGATGGGAAGGGATGGGGAGGGGAAACAAAGGAGGAGGCTACAATGCTTGATAAGAAAGGTACTCATTATCTCACCCATGTAATTGTAACCCCTCTGTACAGTATTTTTACAATAAAATAAAAAATGGAAAAAAATCACATAGTACATTATAAATTCGTTAGGAACAATAGCAAGAAAGAAAGAAAAAACGTGTCCCTATCTTGGGGTTCATTTCGCTTAGACTCCACATACAGCTTCCCTATGACCTGGCAATCCCACTTTTGGGTATTTACCCAAATGATCACAAACAAAACCATACTAATACTACCAGCACAAATATGTTTATTGCAGCTAAGATATGGAACCAACCCAGATGCCCCTCAGTAGATGAATGGATCAAGAAAATGTGGTATAAATATATAATGAAATTCTATGCCTCAATCAGAAAGTTATGAAATGGAAACTCTTGGAAAAAACTGTATTAAGTGAATTCAGCCAAAGAAACATAATAAGTCCCATGGTTTCCCTTATTTGCAATAACTAGTACATGTATAGGATAAGCAGAAAAGGTCAAAAGCTCTGTACATAGGACCAGATAAGATGATGTTAAGCAAAATGGACACTTTCTGAGCTTCTTTTGCTCAAGGTGATCACTCTATCACTTGAGCCACAGTGCCATTTTTGACTTTTTTGAGTAGTTAATTGGAGATAAGAGTCTCAAAGAGTTAAATGCCTAGACAGGCTGTAAATCATGATTCCCAGATCTCAGCCTCCTGAGTAGCTAGGATTACAGGCATGAGTCATCTGCACCCAGCTGCTTATTCCTTTAAAACGATACCTGAGAGAGTGTGGATACTCCACATGCACATGCAAGTTTTAGAATTGTTTAATTAGGAATGTGGAATGGGAATGGGAAGAAAATTTTTGGAATCATTAGAAATGTGTTTCTTCCAATGGATCTTTCTCCCCCCTCCTCTCCTCTTTCTCTCTTTCTCTCTCCCTCCCTCCCTCCCTCCCTTCCTTCCTCTTCCCTCTCTCTCATTCCTTCCTTCCTTCCTTCTTCCTTCCTTCCCTCCTTCCTTCATCCCTGCCTTTCTTTCTTTCTTTCTTTCTTTCTTTCTTTCTTTCTTTCTTTCTTTCTTTCTTTCTTTCTTTCTTTCTTTCTTTCTTTCTTTCTTTCTTTCTTTCTTTCTCTCTCTCTTTCTTCCTTTCTTTCTTTTGTTCTTTCTCTCTCTCTGTGCCTCTGCCTCTGTCTCTCTGTCCCTCTCTCTCCTCTCTCTCTCTTTCTCTTTCTTTTTGCAAGTCCTGAGGCTTGAACTCAGGGTCTGAGCACTGCCTCTGAGCATGTTTTGCTCAAGGCTCTACCACGTGAGCCACAGTGTTACTTCCAGCTTTTTCTGTGTATGTGGTACTGAACCATTGAACCGAGGGTTTCACGCATGCTAGGCAAGCACACTACCACTGAGCCACATTCCCAGCCCTCTTTTCTTTCTTTTTTTTTTTTGGTGAGTGGACAGCCCTTTTTCACTTTTCCAAAAAGGCCACAGAGATGAAATGCTGGAAGTATTAGAGAAATTATTAGAGAAAATGCTGGGTAGAAAGAGTGCTCCAAATGGGAAGTGCTTTGATGAACCCCATGACCTTTCAGGGTTACTAAGGAAATTCTTGTAGCAGGGTTTTTTTTTTGCTTCCCCGCCCCCCCCCCCATTAGTGAAATAGTCAGCAAATGAAGCAATGCATCTGAGCATGCTCAAGTGCTAGGAAAACAAATCTGCTGTTTAAAGGACTTCTCTAATAAGAAGCAGAAGACAGATGACAGAGCTGGGTTGTGTTCTGTTCCTTTGGGGGACATTCTTTGGTGATGAACTTTTCCAAGAGCCCAGGGCTGATAAACTTCTCACCTCAGGAGCTCCTGCCAAGCCTGTGGACATTAAAAACCAGACACAGAGCAGAGACCAGTCCCACTGGCTCAGCCAGGTCTACCCTCCTTTAGCGATGGGGAAGAGACTGCAGGGCAACAAATACAGATCCAGTGTGATTTAGGGACTTTTTAAACACCTTTAAGTCTAAAGAACTGGTGACTATTCCTGAAGAAATAACCCCAACTTCTTTCATGATATGAAATTGCTATAATTTTAAAAACCGCACCATTTTCCCTACTGAGGAATCAATATTATTTCAATTAGTTTAAATATGCCTTTATTCTGGCAAAAAAAAAAAACCCTCAATGTCAATAAAATGTGACATGCTAGGTGGGAAAGTTGAAATATAGAAATAAAAATGTAAGTAAAACTACTACAGTCTGACTACAGGGTACATGAATGCAGGGCTTCCAAGATGTATTAATTTACCATTCCCTTGTAAGTCTCTACTCTACTAAAATTGCTGCCATCTGTTTTTATGGGTACAGTTAGTGCTAGAGTTTGGGTTTGGAGTCATTTAGTTTGCTTTTTTTTTCTCCCACTACCCTCCTAGCTTTGCATATCAAGAAAATCCAATTAGGTTAATGTAGAGAGTTGCCTGTTTGAGAAAGTTCATGAGACTCAACCATTAAGGAGTATGTCTTATATGAGATTCATCTAACCACAGCCCAAGTTCTCTAAGCAACAAAAGAAAAGACTGATGATATTCAAGGAAGATTCTGGAAGGATGACTCAATGGATTGTTAAAGCTACTAAGTGATTCACTATTTTAGTTGGGAGGTAACTCTTCCCTTCAAAGTTCATGGATACCATGGAACAAGTTCAGGTTTTATACAAACAAGAGGTTCTATTTGCTCTGGAATAAAAGATCTTATATCTCAAGTCCTAGAAAAGAATGGTGTGAAACATGCTCTCAGGAAAAACAACAACAAAAAAGACACCATGCTTCTGTTTAGCCATGCTGTGAATAAATTAAAGGTTTTATACCATTGGTAAAAAGAGTTTTAACCAAGTTGTTTATTTTAGAGACTAGAAATTTGATGATGCGGGAGGTGGAGAGCATGATGTGACTCATCCTGTCTGGCGTTTATTTCTTCCTCTGATTCTTTTTACTCTCTCTCCTACCCAGCATCTTATAAATTGAAAAAATTCTTATTTGTATTGCAGTGGTTCTTATTTTTTAATCTCTGTATAAAAATTTGAGCATCTTTCTTGCTTTGACCATTGAAAGAAATAAGAGTTCCATTTCTGTCTGCTTTGCTTAACTTTTCTTTTCTACTTTTGTGTAGGACTTTTGTTTGCAAGAGAGATATAGCTTTGGGTCATTTTAACTACTTTATACCTACAAGTGATCCCTAGATACTTATGTATCTTAATGCTCAGACATTTACTTATAGTTTGATAGTTTTAAAATATTTAATTATACTTATATTAAGGAGAGAAATATCAAGTACTAAATTTTTGTTTTTGCTTTAGTTTTTTTTAAATAGTAGCCAAAGTTAAATGTATTGAAAAGGGATGGGGGTAGAAAAGGATAAGTAGTGTCATGGCTTGTTTATCTAGAAATATTATTTACATTAAACTCCCTTTCCTGTGAATAAAACAAGAAAAGAAAATGCAGGAGAAGTCAAGTTCAAAGTGAAGTTGGGTTGCTTTCATATTTGTCTTTTGTTTTTGTTATTATTTCTTAATTAGAGAAGTAACATAATTGCAGTAACACCTTGACAAGCATTCCCTTAAATCACACAATTCCTAAGACCCACGAACCTCTCTTTCTTCCATCTCCCCCACCAGTCCCTCCCTCTCTCCTCCTTCCTCTCTCTCTCTTTGTCTCTCCTGGTACAATGGCTTGGGTATAGTCTCTTAGCTTTTTCACTCATGGCTGGCACTCTAACACTTGAATCACAATTCTACTGCCTGTTTTTTGTGGTTAATTATCAAGAATGTCATAGACTTTGATGCCTGGGCTAACTTTGAACTTTGATTTTCACAATCTCAACCTCCTGAGTAGCTAGGATGATTGGCTTGAGTCACCAGGGTCCAGCTAGATTTATATATTTATGTATTTATGTATGTATTTATTTATTGGAATTCCATACAATTTTATCTGAACCCTAGTTATGGAACTCAAATATTAGGATTGTGGTAAATTGGGTCTAAGGTAGTGCCTTCTCCCCTTATATCCACAGAATTTATGTCTGTATTATGCATTTTGAATATTTGATGTCTTGAATGCTAAGATGGTCGTTCCTATAGTTCTAAGATCTCGGTCTTCAGGCTCTGTCTCAAAATCCAGGCTACCATCTCTAGTTTAGGCTTTAGAATTTTATATAAATATAATTTTAATCAAGAATAGTTAATACTGTATCTTTTTCCATTTATTGTTTTATTTTTGTGCTGGTACTGTAGCATGAACTCAGAGTTTTATCACTCAAGCCTAGCACTCTATCACTTGAGGCACATCTTTACTTCCAAATATTTTGGTAGGGAATTAGAGATAAGAGTCTCATGGACTTTCCTATCAGGGTTGGCTTTGAAGTGGGATCCTTGGATTTCAGTCTCTTGAGTAGCTAGGATTACAGGCATGAGTCACCGAGGCCTGGCCTTATTATTTATTTTTATTATGAGGGGACCTTTTTGTAAAAAGTTACAAAAAAGTTTCAATTCAACATGGCTGTTCATTAGTTCAATGCATCTAGATCAACGTCATCTAGTACTGTATTCTTTTGTCCTCAATTATTGAATTTGCAGAATATGACATTGCAAAGGAAAGTCGACTGAAACTGGACATGCAATTCATGGAGGCACTTCCTGTGGCTGAGATATAAATAGGAGAACATCTTTTGTGAACCACTGTGATAGCTTGCACACTTCAAAGCCACTTTCTTTGAGAAAGCTTGGTGATGAAAGTTCTAAACAAAACTGAGGCCAAACGGCTTGGGGCAAGCTGAATTAGGGAACAAGGATTTTAGGGGTTTCATTAAAAGTAAAATTGCAAGCCGGGCGCTGGTGGCTCATGCCTGTAATCCTAGCTACTCAGGAGGCTGAGATCTGAGGATCACGATTCAAAGTCAGCCCGGGCAGGAATGACTGTGGGACTCTTATCTCCAATAAACCACCAGAAAGCCAGAAGTAGCGCTGTAGCTCAAGTGGTAGAGTGCTCACCTTGAGCTGAAGAGCTGAAGGACAGCGCCCAGGCCCAAAGTTCAAGCCCCAAGACGGACAAAAAAAAAAAGTAAAATTGCAGTTTCAGTGCTTGCCCTAATGAAGGTGTTAAAGAAAGCTTAGCCATTATCACTATATTTTTATATTTTATTTATTGCTTCTGTTTTATATTATAGACATTTATATTTTGCTTTACATATAATCAGAGGCTTACTATTGTTCAATTTTTCATGATCGGCTCTAATGTCATATTGACAGGAATCATTTTATCTAAAGGAAAGGGAAGAGAATGCATGTCTTTTCTACCCCCACTCTGTCCTGCTGCCTGCCAGTCCTGGTGTGCGGTCCCTGAGCATTTTTCCTTCTTCTTATTTCTCTCCTCTCTTCTCCCCCTGCTCTCTCTTTCTTTTTGTTTCTTTCTTCCTTGCCAGTCCTGGGGCTTAAAGCTGGACACTATCCCTGAGCTTCTTTTGCTCAAGGATAGTGCTCTACCACTTGAGCTACAGCGCCACTTCCAGCTTTTTCTGTGTATGTGGTACTGAGGAATCAAACCCAGAGCTTCCTGCAGGCTAAGCGAGCACTCTACCACTTAAGCACCAGCTCCACTTCTGGATATTTAGTGGTTAATTGGACATAAGTTTCTCTGACTTGTCTGCCTAGGTGGAGCTGTGATCCTCAGATCTCAGCCTTCTGAGTAGCAAGGATTACAAGCATGAGCCATAAGTACCCAGCTAACATAAAGAATTTAAACCATTAATTAATTATGAAGAACAAATCATAAGGTTATCTCTATATGATAATAGTGCGACCGTGACCCTTCCTTTCCCTTCTTTATTTTCTCTTCATTTCCCCTCCTTTCTTTTCCCTTCTTCCTTTCCCTCCTCTCCCCGACTCTGATCTCCACAGTAAAACAACATGACCACCTAGTGCCTTCTCATACAAGCAACATATTTACAGTGAACCACAGACTGCATCTTTCTAAAAGATTTATTTTAGCCAAGCATCCACGGTTCAACCCTGTAATCTTACTACTCAGGAAGCTGAGATCTAAGGATTAAGTTTCCAATGCCAGCCCTGGTGGGAAAAATCCATGAGACTCATATCCAACAAGCCACCCAAATGGTGAATATAGATGTGTAACTCAAGTGATAGAGTGCCAGACTTGAGCACAAATCTAAGAACATGAAGCCCAGATTTCAAGCCCCAGTACTGGAACAAAAGTATCTTTCAGTTAAGACTGATTTATTTACATATATATATATATATATATATATATATATATAATAGATTATTATATTTCTTTATAATTACAAAATATTTATAGTTTATTTTGCAGCATATTTATCATAGATTATATCTATATTATATTAAATATTATATCTATAGTAATTATATTCTTACGTATCTATATTATATTATTAATTACATTATGGATTGTATCTATAATATCAATATTATATCTATATATGTCATAGGTTATATCTATGATATATAATAGTATATAACATATACTATATATTATACATGATAAATAACATTATATAATCTATATCAGATTATATCTATAATATATAATTTATATCATAGCTTATATATGGCATAAAATAATATAGATTTTATCTATGATATTTAATATATTATAGATTATCATAGATTATATCTATGATATATTATAGTATAATTGTGTATACATAGTATATACTATGATATATATATAATATATAACATGAGAGAGCGCTTTTCTGCAAAGATAATACTTTTTGTTATTTAAAGCTTCAGTGTTTCAAAAAATCATGTGCTTCTTGGGGCTGGGAAGGTGGCTCAGTGGTAGAGTGCTTGCCTTGCTTGCCTGAGGCCCTGGGTTCGATTCTTCAGTACCACATAAGCAAAAAGAAAAAAGCCAGAAGTGGTGCTGTGGCTCAAGTGGTAGAGCGCTAGCCTTGAACTGAAGAGCCGAGGGACAGCGCCCAGGCCCAGAGTTCAGGCCCATTACCGGACCCAAAAAAAAATAGAAAAATCATGTGCATCTTTAACTACAGGCATATAGTAATAATAATAATATTTAATTTTGTAATGAAAAACTGGTGAGGTGAGAATTGGGAGTCAGTGGAATGCTTTACATTGTTCTTAGGAATGGAAGTTCCAACATCATTAAGTTCTAGACTCATGGTTCTCACTATTGGCCAAAGGGAAAATGCGTGTAAGATGTTCACTAAAAATATCTACAAGAATGTTTATAGAGCACTATTCAGAACAGCTAGGAATTAAGTAGCACCCAAATATCAACTACATTACAATGGATGAGTAGAACAATTATATAAATGAATAGTACACTGCAATCAGATTATATAAACCACCACAACACACAGCAATATAGGTGATCTCAGAAATTTAACTTTGAACAAAACAAGGGCTTATGATGTAGTGATGTTTATATATGACTAAAAAACTGACCAAGCTCTTTTATTGGGACCTTATGCCTATAATCCTACCAACTCAGGAGGCTGAGGTCTGAGGATGTGTGTGAAGCCAGTCTGGGAAGAAAAGTCCATGAAACTTTTTTTTCTGTTTGTTTGCTTTTTTTTTGCTTAGTCCTGGGGCTTAAACTCTAGTCACTTCACATTTTTTTTCTGTGATTAATTGGAACTAAGGGTCTCACAGACTTTGCTGCCTGGGGTTGGCTTTGAACCATGAGCCTCAAAGCTCAGCCTCCTGAGTACCTACCATGTACTTGGCTCCGTAAAACTTATCTTAAGTACCATAAAAGTCAGAAATGGAGCTATGACATGGCAATCAATGAAACGAAAACAATAAAGAAGGAGAATTTTCTTACAATGAGAGGGTCAACTTTAGCCAGAAGCTGGTGGTTTATACCTGTAATCCTAGCTACTTAGGAGGCTGAGCTCAGGATGGCAGTTCAAAGCCTGGACAGTGTTAGGCCCTGAGTTCAAGCCACATGAATGACAAAAAGAAAGAAAGGAAGGAAGAAAGAAAGAAAGAAAAAGAAAGAAAGAAAGAAAGAGAAAGAAAAAAGGAAGAAAGAAAGGAGGAAAGAAAGAAAGCGAAAGGAAGAAAGAAAGAAAGAAAGAAAGAGGTCAACTATAATAATATAATTATAATCTTTTCCAATTGAATATGTTATGAAGGTGTTTAAATAGTTAATAACCATGTAAAGATGGGAGCACTATTCTAAGTAGAAATTGTTTACTTTTCTGTGTCTTAACCAGTTTGTGTTTTAAAGATCTACACAACTGACATAATCTACTGTGTGTCACAAGAAGTTATCTTACATGCAATTAACAAGGTTGAATGGTATAAAGGAGAGAAAATCAGACTGCAATGAGAGTGGGTTCTTTAAGTATACACCACGACACTGGGCCTGGCTGGAAATGCCTTGAGTAGGAAAGAAAGTGGTAAGTGATCACAAATGAAAGAGACCTTAGAAACTGACAAATTGGATGGATACCCTGTGCAAAACTACCTAAAGATTAAATAAGATGAAAATAAAACAATAAAAAAGGAATACCAACCATCCTTTTTGCAAGTGAGAATGCCAAGACTGAATAATATTAGGGTTATGTTTGCTAGTAAAACAATAGAGTTTCAAGTTTAGTTTCTTGTGATGTATTAATGTGAATATATTTCTGGACCTAGATTGTTTGTTTTGGCCCTATATAGAAGCACATATTTATTTAGAGAGGTATCAAATAAAACACTTAGGGTGATCAGAGCTTATTAGCAATAAGCTCTCAAATGGACTCAGGAAAATTAAAACGTCTGCATCATTTCTATCAATTTTCTCAAATTGTTTAAAATAACCAATTTAAAAAAGATAATATATTGTTAGAAGCAAAATGAATAAAATATTGTGTGTGTGTGTATATGTGTGTGGGGGTGTAGGGGGTGGGTGGGTGCGCGCATACGTGCGTGCATGCCTGGGGCTTGAACCTCAGAGGTCTAGGTGCTGTCCTTGAGCTTTCCACCCCATCTTAAGTCTACTGCACCATCACTTGAGCCTGAACTCCATTTCTGTCTTTTTGTTGATTAATTAGAGATGAGTCTCCTGGACTTTTCCCGCCTAAGCTATATATGAACTACAATTCTTAGATTTCAGCCTACTAGTTAGAATTATAGGTGTGAACCACCTGCACCTAGCTAAAATCAATTATTTTAATTAAACTTGTGCTTTCCATTTGAAACTAATGTACAGCAAGTATATATATATTTCAGACAAATGAAATAAATAGCATCAGAAAATAGGAGAATGGGAGAACCAGCTGAACATTCAATAAGGGTCTAATATCCAGAAATGAAGGGTTTATGAAATTATAAGTCAAAGAATTAATAACCCAATAAATAAATGGGCAAAAGAACTAAATACAGATTTCTTAAGAAGAGAAGTAAAAAAGGTCAATAAACACATCAGGAAATGCTCAACATCTCTGGTCATGAAGTAAATGCAAATCAGAACAAAGTGAGACTCCATTTCACCCCAGTGAGAATGGTCATCATCAAAATTACAAACAACAAATGCTGGTGAGGATGCATTATTTGTGAGAATATAAACTGGTGTAGAAATTATGGAAGGTAGTTTAGGGATTTTGTTTTTTTGGGAGATCCAGTTGTGGGGCCTGAACTCTGGGCCTGGATGCTATCCCTCAGCTCTTCAGCTCAAGGCTAATGCTCTTCCACTTGAGCCACAGCGCCACTTCCGGCTTTTTTCTTTTTGCTTATGTGGTGCTGAGGAATCGAACCCAGGGCCTCAAGCTTGTAAGGCAAGTGCTCTACCACTGAGCCACCTTCCCAGCCCCAGTTTAGGGATTCTTAAAATAACCAACATAGGATTATCCAGCCATACCATTCTTGGGAATCTATTCAAATGTTTACAAGTCATGATATGGTAAAGATATTTGCACACCCATGTTCATTGTTGCACTATTCACTGTAGCCAAGTTAGGAATCAGCCTAGATGCCTTCAAATAGATCAAGAAAATGTGGTATAGATCCACAATGGAATTTAAATCATCCATCAGGAAGAATATTATTGTATCATTTTAAGGAAATGGACGGACAAAATCATGTTAAGAGAAGTAGGTCTAGACCAGAGATACAAGGAACATGTTTTCTTTCACATATGGACGTTAGATTTAAAGTATACACATTTGTGAAAACACATACAGGGTCGTATGCATTTCTATACAAGCTGAATAATTACAGTATAGCATATACTCGGGAGGATTGCAGTGGTGTAACTCTTTTGAGTAATTTTTACAATTTAAGAAAATAAATATCAGGAAGATGGAACATGTGTTGTTGGTGAGGAGTGGTGGCAGGATGAAGTCAAGGGAAAGGAGCAAAGGCATGGAGAAAGGAAGAGTGGATAAATACAATCATTATACTCAATGTACATATTTTAAAAGGAGCAAGGTAGATTGAGGTGATATATGAGATTGAAAGAAATGTGATCCCAGCAGTGGCAGAAGCTGGACAATAAAAATTAAAATGCTTGCTACAGTAAATTTCAAATCTTGCCTGGTAATTAATGTCTGATAGGAAAATATAGCATATGCCTAGAGACTGAATTTACATTTCAATCTTCCATGCCTAACTAGTTAACATATGTATGTCTGGGCATGTAAACACACGTGTGTGTGTGTGTGTGTGTGTGTGTGTGTGTGTGTGTGGTGTGCGCGCGCGCATGCTAGTAATGATGCTGAAATGGAGGCTCTGTGTACTATCCCTAAGCTCAAGGCCAGAGATCTACCAATTGCAGATTTTTCATGGTTAGTTGTACTTAAGAGTTTTACAGGAATTTTCTGGACAGTCTGTTTTCATACTCTGAGCCTAACATCTCAACCTCCTGAGGAGGTAGGATTATAGGTATGTGTAACCAGTGTGGAGCTTTAATAGTCCTTGATATTGACTTATTGACCAAATTTGTTGTGCTTGTTGCTAGTTACTAAACCATAATCTAAATCCACATGGATCCAATGGATGATACTACTTTCCCCAGTTCCCTTTAGACAATTATTAACACACTATCACAGAAATCAGCTTTCACTGACATGAGCATGTGCCATAGGGAGGTCATATCAGGCAAAGATCCTCTGATTTAGAACAGAGAGAATCTGCATAGTCTAAGTGCTCATAGTGTGGACCAGCCTAGATGCCACAAGAGAGTGTACATTGGCCTTCTGCGTTGTCAGGCGTGGATGCTGAGGAGAGTACATTGGTGAAGCTGGTGGAGTGAGGGGTGAGTCTAAGGCCTAGCTTCCACTTAGATATGATAAGCCATGCTACCATGTCTAGAGGACATAAAGGGTCCACTCAATGGCCCAAAGATGTTGGATACTCCCAGGTATGGCTCTGCCACCAGCATAGGGTACATCTTGACTTTGCACTTGCTAGCTATAGTCCCAACAAGTCCTCATACATTCATATATGCAAGGAGAGCCTTTAGGCTGGATCTTCCCTTAGACAAAATGAATCCTTTGTTTTCTTCATCTTGGCTCCAAAGATTTCTTCCATTTCTCCCTCTCCTGTTGGTCTTCCTTCCAGCCCAAGGATGTCATTCCAGTCCCAGTGCTTCCACTTCAGCATGTATATGTGTGTAGGGTTGCACAGTTAGAGCCTGGTAGTCCAGCCTCTAGTCTAGTCCTGGGGGCATGGGATCATATCCAGGCAGCCACAGATTCCAGTAGGACTACCTGCTAAGTGGAAAGTGACAGTTGTCTATGGTGGCCAAGGGGGTACCCACCTAGCAACCAGCACAGGGCTGCATAGCAGGTAATCATTCACAAGCAGCTTGAATTAGAGGACAATCTGGTTCAGGATGTCACAATATCAACACAGGACTGTGAGGTATTGGTTCCTTTTTCTGGACACAACTTTTCCCTTTATGCTGTAAGAAAAACAATTCATCTTATAACTCTCTAGTAAAAAAAAAAAAAAAAGAAGTACTTTCTTCCATATTATTCTCCATGCTTCCCAGGTAATCCTGGGGACTATCAGGTGATTGCCACCATGTAAGAGCAGTGTTTAAGGGCTGCAAACTTAGACTTCTTCCATCATCCAGCTAGCCTCTCCTCTTCCCACATTCAGAAAGGATTCTACCCATGTCTGCTCTCATTGCTGAAGTTAGGCACACTACATTTATAGGCAAAGTAAGAGTCTCTATCAAAACACAGTCTCCAAGGGTAGTTTGGAACGTCCACATCCTAAATTGTCCTGAAATCTCCACAGTAGACATGTTTTTGCTGCTAACATTTTTGTGCCTGAGCTAGGGATTAAACTCAGGCCCTGAATGCTCCTGAGCTTTTTTTTTTGTTCAGGGATTACAACCTATCTCTTAAGTCACAGCTCTACATCCAGAATTCTGGTGGGTAATTTGACATAGGAGTGTGGTGGACATTACTGCATAGGCTGGTTTCCAACTGTAGTCCGTATAGCCTAAGTAGCTAGGATTAGAGGCATGAGCTACCAGTGCCTGGCTGTTGCTACTGTTTTTATGTTACCCATAGTGAGGTCTCAAATAACAATTAACTACTGAGTCCACCATCACTTTTCTTGGTTTCCAAACCCTTGAGAGAGATGACCTCTAATGGAACCTCTTCCTCCATCCCATTTAAGTTTGAAGCTAACCTGTTAAGGCCACAATTCTGACATAAGACCATTTCTCTCATGTGTTCCTAGCCTGCTGTCAGAATGGCTTCTCCCAGAACAAACCTATCCAGACTAGAGAAGCCTCCTGTGATATTGTTTGGGGACATTTATTCATACAATTCTAAGGATTCATGATTCCAGTCACAGAAAAAGTAAAAAAATCCAAAAGAAGGTGACATTATAATGAATCTTAATAAATAAATACCACCAGGGTATTGAGTACTGCCTCAAAAGATGGCATGAGAATTTCATCCTTTTGGTATTAGAACAGGGTTTGAAGTCTTTGGAGTTGCAACTTTCTAACACCTTTTGGTTTATGTGTTATGTATTACATAACTCTGATAATAGAAAGGGTGTTAGAGTGGAATGTTTGTCATTATCTATTATATTGCACACACACACACACACACACACACACACACACACACACACATCTTTCAGTTCCTTTGGTTATCAAAAGATATTCATTCCATTCCTTTATGTTCTTTGTATTTTCTCAGAAATTTCAGGTAAGTGTTCTTTAGGGCTGAGACTCTACATGCTTTATATTGTTCTTGGCATCCTAAATAGCTTCCGGGTTTCAGAAAGGACCAAGTGGGCTCAGAAAGACCAGGGGTTGGAAGATGAGAGATGACAGGAGCTGTTATATGTTCATGTGTGCTGATATTTTCAGAGAAGGTGAATGAAGAACCAGCCCATTGCTGATAGGAAGTGCTGCCATCAGAGTTTTTTTTTTTCATTTACTCAATGGAAAAGTTGAGAAATCATCTCTCAAATGAGGGAAGTGTCTCATGAGTCAGCTAAATGTGGACAGGTGGTGGCCAGATTCAGAGGGTTTGTGATCTGGTGAGGTAATAAGACCTCTCTCTACACAGCATCTGAAATCACTACCTGTGAGTTTAAATCCACTACAAAAGTCACGAGAGCCTCACTCTCCAGCTCACCTGCTCAGCAAGCTGCAGTGAATGGAAACCCTTCAACTGTGAGAACAGTGCTCTGCCCCTAATAGCCCCACCTAGCCAACTCCTGCTACTTTCCTTAGCCCTGTCCCTCTCTGACCTGCCTAGCCAACAGGAGCCACTTTAATGAGGCTCTGTTCCCTTCCTTCCAGAATGCTTCATTTTCACCAGGGCTTCACTCCTCTCAACGTCCACCCCCTGTGTGACTTTACCAAGGCTTCACTCTTTTTCCTATCTTGTAAAATTCAAGATGTACTCATATCATGCTACTCAACTGTTTTGTGGTTAATGTTAATTTCTTTCTTTTTCCCTTCTTTTTTTAAAAAAATATAATGTCATAACTCGTAGACACATTTGTTTACACCAAAATTGATGAGCTTCTCTGTGGTTTGAATTTAAAACCATTTCCTTTTTTTAACTTTGGCCTGTAGAGCCAGTTATCTCAGAACTGCCTCAAAACAATTTACTTTGGACCTTCCTAGTCAGGCAGTAGGGTCAGATCAGTTTGGTAGATTTTAGGCTCACATCACCACTACTGTTGATAAAAGTTTTTCCTTTTAACAAACAGCAAAATTAATAATTATGTCCTTTAACACAGGTTTACATTAGTTACATTAAATGAAAAAGCAAATAATTTTAGACCATGATAACAATTTTTATCCATTACAATGAAAGTACTTTAATCATGTTTACACACACACACACACACACACACACACACACACACACACACACACTTTTGCACAAAGATTTTAAGGCATGATTATTTTTTAAAAAATGAAAATCGGGCATAAGTTCTTCAGAATTCTAGTGGCAAAATACATTTTGCCCATTTTATGATCAAACCATGGGCTCAATGCTAGAAAAACAGGCAACATCAAACAAAGTAAAAGTCAAACCTTTAAAACAATTTTAATAATAAGACACACTATCATATTAATTGACTTTTAAGTACTTGTTAAAAGTGTGGGGTTGTATAAAAACCAACCACATGGCCAAGATGGCAAAAAACATGTCAGGATGGTAAGAAAACTTGGTGGAACATTAAGTAAGTAAGCAAAGAGGAAGCAGGCAAACAGGAAGCAGACAAATAGGAATCAGACAAATATATAAACAGAAAGGCAGACAGATCACACAGTAACACAATGTGGATGTACTTGAGGAGAGAGAGAAAGTTATAGCTAAGAGAATTTAAGCCAGGATGGCATGCTTTGAGAAGGAATCTAGAGGAGGCTCCCTGAGACCCCGTCTGCACTTCACCTCTCAAGGGCACAAGCAGAGAGGCAAGCAGAAAGAGAGAGAGAGAGAGAGAGAGAGAGAGAGAGAGAGAGAGAGAGAGAGAGAGAGAGAGGGAGGGAGGGGGGAGGGAGGGAGGGAGGGAGAGGGAGAGGGAGAGGGAGAGGGAGAGGGAGAGGGAGAGGGAGAGGGAGACGGAGAAGAAGAGAACACATAGTGGATTTCCTTCCATTTTCTCATGCACTCATGGAAATTACATACAGAGAGAGAAACACAAAATCCCGAACATTAAATATACAGGATGTAATTCTGTAATTCCCAATTACATATTGTACTGAAAGGGAAATTACAATTAAATCGAAAATTAGATCATTTTGCAAGGATTCCAAAAAAATTAGTTCTTACACATTCCTTGTTTGTTATCTTGATGTGTTTGTGACTAGTTGGGTCATCTGGTTTGCATTAGGATGAAAACACTATATTGTTCTTAAAATCCAAGGGAAAATTACAAGTGTGCAAATGAAAGAGGTATATGTATATTTAGATCAACCTTTACTTTCTTAGTTTTCGAACAATGTCATGGTCCCAAATAATAATGGATTTTACACATATAAAAAATTGTGTTGATATATTTCTTTTTTAAAATGTATTTCTTATGAACAGATAAGACGTGTTAAGTGAAATGAACCCCAAGATAGGGACACAGGTTATTTTCCCCCTTACTATTGTTTCTAACATATTTATAATGTAGCATGTGATTTTTTTGTTTCTTTGTATGTTCCTTTCCTATGGTATTACCCCTATTTTCACTGTATTTGATGTCAGTGCCCTGTATCTTGTATATACACTTCTCTAATTCGGGGAGGGGAAGGGAAAAAGCAAAATGCTTAAATAGTGATTCAGGTTGACCCATTGTAACAATGAGATGTACAAGACACTATGTAGAAAAACGAACTTAACAATTTAGGGGGGGAGGGAGGAGGAGTGTAGTTGTAGAGGTGGGAGGGAATGGATGGTAGGGGAAAAACAAAGGAGGAGTCAACAATGCTTGATAAAAAATGTACTCATTACTTTGCTTATGTATCTGTAACACCTATATACAGTATTTTTACAGTAGAAATGTATTAAAATGTATTTCTTAAAAATAGAAATATTTTTAAGTTCTTATGCACATTTCCAATTAGGCAGTTCAGATGATGTATATATGAAATTTTGTTAGTTAGAATTTTGTGTATATGTGTGGTGGTCATTGGGTTTGAAGTTCGGCCCTGGGTGGTGTCCTCTGTCCCCACCCCCAATTTTTGCTTATTCAAGGTTAGCACCTTCCCACTTGAGTTACATCTTCCAGCTTTTTGGTTTTCAGTTGGAGATAAGAGTCTCTCTCTTTCCTGCCTGAGCTGGTTTTAAACCATGATCCTCAGATCTCAGCCGCTTGAGTAAGTTACCACTTAAATTTATTGTTTTCCTTTTATTAACATATATTTTTATTGCAATGATACAGTACAGAGGGATTACAGATACATGAGTAAGGTAATGACTACATTTCTTATGGAGCATTTTTACCCTTTCCATTGTTTTTCCCCTACCATCCCTTCCCTCCGACCATCCTAACTCTTCCATCCCCTCCCCCACCTCCAAAGTTGTAAAGTTCATTTTCAACATAGTGTCTTGTACATCTCATTGTTACAATGGGTTAACCTGTATCCTTATTTAAGCATTTTGTTTTTTTCCCTTCCCCTACCCAAATTAGAAAAATGTATATATAAAATACAGGACACCAGAATCAATTGAGTGAAAACAGGGGTTATACCATGGGGGAAGAACATACAAAAGAAATAAAAAAAATCATAAAGTACATTATAAATATGTTTAAAACCATAGCAAGAAAGAAAACAGCACGTGTGTCCTCTCGGGGTTCATTTTGCTTAACATCATCTTATATGGTCATATGTACATAGCTTCGGACTTCTGCTTGTCCTAGATATATACCAGCTATTGCAAATAACAGAAAACATAGGACCTATGTTCCTTAGCGCCTGGCTTACTTCACTTAATATATTTTTTCCAAGTCTTTCTATTTCCTAACAAATGGGGCAATATCAGTATTTCTGATGGAGACATAGAATTCCATTATATGTAGATTTATATATGCATGTATATCACATTGTCTTGATCGATTCATCTACTGAAGGGGAACTGGGTTGGTTCCATATCTTAGCTATGGTGAATAATGCTGCAATAAGCATAGTTGTGCTGGTAGCTTTAGCCACTTACATTTAAATCACGTGATCTACTGAGTGTTTCCCTGTTCTCTTTTGTGAAAATACACCTACCCAACAGCAAAGGTAAAAGAACAAGTTAAAAGTTGTTCTGATACCCCCAACCCAAAGAAGATACATGATATAATTATTTAAATGCTAAGATAAAAAATTTGGAGTTGTTGAAAGACTGAGTTTCTTTAGTCACATTTTGGGAAAATTGAATCAAATATTCAAAGTATTCCTAAAGAGAATAAAGTAGACCTGTTTTTTAAATAAGGAGTAATGAGGAGAATAGTTTTTGTGTCATTACTGTAGCCTATTTGAAAGAGTTGGAAGGTACAGATGATCAGGTATATTTTCTGCGTAGCAATCACTTAATTCTAAAATTCTTAGTTTTCCTCTGCATTTTCAGTTTGTTCTCAATAGGTGTTTTATTTGAAACATACACCTTGGTACTAGGTGTTTCTGTAGTTATTTTACTTTTATGAAAGTAATTTTAGGTTTTTTAAAGCCAGAAAAGCTAATAATGATGTCATTCTCTGATATCCTTCACCAAGATCTCTACATTTCATTATATTTGTTTAATATGCTATCAGTATATTTATATGCTATAAAGTTTGGTTTTGCTTTTGGTTTTTGTGCTAGTATTGGGGTTTGAAGTCAATACATTGGTCTGTCACAAATGCCAGTCATTAATGGATCATGCCTGTAATTCTGGCTACTGGGAGGCTGAGATCTAAGGATCAAGGTTCAAAGCCAGCCTGGGTAGGAAACATGATACTCTTGTCTTCATGACTAAAAGGTGAAGTGTTGTTCAAGTGTTAGAGCACTGGCCTTGAGCAAAGAAGCTAAAGGGTAGCAGCTAAAGGATAGTTCCCAAGTCCTGGGTTTAAGTACCTCTACCAACACACAAACCACACACACACACACACACACACACACACACACACACACACACAATTTTCTTTCTCCCCAAAGCATGTGGTTCTTTGTGTGTGTGGTGGGGGTTCTTTTTTATGTGACCCTGAAATACACTTTGTTTTCTTTTTCATTTAGTTGGTGATTTTTGCACAGGGAGAGCAGATTATTGGTGTTACCTAAGTCCTGGGTGCCAGTGATTCCGCTGGATGACTGAGGTCTGACTTAGTGAGCAATGGGGCACCAGGAAAACTCTACGAAGCAAATGGATGGAAACATGGGAAGATATGCATTCAGGTAATTCTTCAGTCTATCTTCTTCCTCCCAATTGTCTTTCTCTCTCTGTGGGGTGAGTTCTTTTTCTTACCAGGTAAACCTGAACATTGTATGGCTTTGTGTGTATACCCATATGCGAATAAGGGTTTTGTAAAATGTCAGCCATCACAAACTAGCTCTTTTTTCTTCTCTTACTATTAGTGAGTTTGTTGGCAGCTTTCATTGTTCTGAGAAAAATGGAATGTTCTAGATATTTTCATGGGATATTTATAGAATTAGGTCAGAATTTATTGTGTTTTTGCTCTAGTGAATTGAGAAACATCTATATGAATTTATAGGTAGCCTATAGTTAACTTATTTCTACAGTATGGATGAATTTTTGGATACGATATCTTTATGGAAAACCAAAGACATCTTTAAGTACTTTATCTAAATGAGGCAGAAATTGAGAGCACTTCAAATTTTTCAGTTTTAATCAGAATCTTGTACTAATTTGGCATAAAAGATTTTTTAAGTGCTGCAATCAATTAATTTCATATGTAGGAAAAATGACAAAAAGGAATGTCCCTTAGATATAGTGTAAGTTTTTCCTTTTGATTAATTAAGGACATTATGTTTAATTTCAACTAAGGTATTGTGAGAAATACCAAGATATGAGATTCACTTTCTGCCAGTAATTAGATTAAATTAGTAGGAAAACTCCTCTGTTTGCAGTAAAAATTGCAATATGATATATAAAAAGTGTGTGGTCAACACATTTGTGTCATTGTGTAGTTATAGAATTTTAATAAATTTCTTCAAGCACAAGGAAAAGTTTAAGACATGTTAGAGTTTTATACACAGCAAAGAAAATACCAGGTTGTTTTCAACAAATGTTTTCATTTTTCAATTTGTGTGTGTGTGTGTGTGTGTGTGTGTGTGTGTGTGTGTGTGTGTGTGTGTGTGTGTTGGTACTTGGTCTTCAACTTACGGTATTGTGCCATACCAATTTCCAGGGTTTTTTTCTATATGAGTATCATAGACATTGCTGCTTGAAATCCCTTTGAATCTAGATCCTCAGATCTCAGACTCCTATGTAGCTGGGATTACAGGTGTGAGCCACCAGCATTCTGAGTGATGTTTTTGTCATGTTGTGTGGCAAGTTACCAGAAATTTAATGTTTGCTCACTGAATACCAACTATTGTAGGCTACAAGTTTGAGCTAGTAGTTTGGGTGTGGCTTTTTTGTAGCAGTTGCTCAGTTTCTAGCAGGAGGCCACCAGGCTATAGTCTCTCATGAAATGTGTGGACCTCTTCCAAACTTAAAGGATGCCTGGTAGGTTTTAGGTCCTCTAGCTGTAAGATTATGGTTTCTGCTGTCTGGACACCTATCATACAGCCACTGTTGTCAGCTCCCAGGTACCCTCATACTTCCTTGACAAACATACCCTCCTTTCTGTTTCATTCACTCTGTGTTACTGACTTCTAGAAAGGCCTTAATTTGCACTCACTCCTTGGAAGTAACTCATAAGCACCTCTTGTGGGAACTAATTACATCTGTAGACTTTAAATTTGTTATCTACCAGAGCATATTGTGGGGTTAGCAGAAAATAAAAGACTTCCCAAGCATCTGGGTTTTTGTGCATTGACTTCGGTAGATTATTAGCTATTCATTATTAACTATTTATTAATCTAAGTGTCCTCAATTTCAAACACTGGAAATATTGAGTTGTTGTTTGATTTTAGCTTATCAAGTGTGCAGTTTAAGAAAATGAAAGATAATTCTTTCGATGGAGTAGAAAATAATTTGCGCTACAGTGAATGAAAGGCAGTTAGGAGTGAAACAAATAGATTCAAGAGCATTGGCAGTGGCTTCAGAGATGGGACAGAAATAAACAGGTTAGACATATTTTTTAAAGAGAACATGTGGGAATGTAGCTTAGTGGTACAGTGCTTGCCTAGCATGCATGAAGCCCAGGGTTCAATTACTCAGTACCATATAAAGAGAAAAAGCCGGAAGTGGTGTTGTGGCTTAAATGGGAGGGTGCTAGCCTTGAGAAAAAAGAAGCTCAGTGATAGTGCCCAGGCCCTTAGTTTATGCCCCAGGACTGCCAAAAAATAAAAAGAGAGAACATGTCAATAATGGATGAGGGAGGGATCCAGAGGCCAAATTCATCACTGAATTTTTCTCCTCTATTTCAAAATCAAGACATCATTCTCAGAGAAACAATGGGCCAAAAAGATGATCCAGAAAGAACATACCTTATGAAGTAATACTAGAAATTTTTAGTGCAACTGTCCTGTAGAGATAATTCATTAAGTATAATTGTGTCATTTTTTCTTTTTTTTTATTGTGAAAATACTGTACAGAGGGGTTACAATTACATGGTAAAGATAATGAGTACATTTCTTATCAAGCATTGTAGCCTCCTCCTTTCCCTTCCTATCCCTTCCCATCCTCCCCCCCCCGCCCCCTCCACCGGTTCCTCCACCCCCCTCTCCCCCACCAAAGTTGTAAAATTCATTTTTCTACATAACGACTTGTACATCTCATTGTGTCTTGCAATAGCACAAGAGCTCATTGTAATAGCCCATTGTTATCTAGAGATTTTGTTTGGGTGCTGGTCCTGAAACTTAATCAGAACTCAGTTGTTATTCCTATTTTCTTCCTCAAGGCTACTACTCTATTACTTAAGCCAAGGTTCCACTTGTGACTTTTTGGTGTTTAAATGAAGATAAGAGTGTCATGGACTTTTCCTGGTTCACCTGGCTTCAAAATATGATCCTCAAATATCAGCATTCTGAGGAGCTAGGATTACAACTGTGACTCACTAGACCCACAGAAGCAATTTTTTTGAGTGAACAGAATTAAGAATACAGATCATCCAGGAAGATTCACTCTCAGTACTAAATAAATCATCATGACCAATTTCCATAAATACACACACATACACCACACACACACACACACACACACACACACACACACACACACACACACACACACACACACGGAACTCAGTGGTCTGTATCATCTTTCCCCAAAAGAATAGTGCCTTCTTAAGTGGCAAAGTATGGTGTCACAGGCCCATAATCCCAGCTACTGAGAGGCAGAGGTATAGGAGGATTGGGTTCTGAGGCTGGCTTGAGTGAAGCTAACACAAGACCCTATATGAAAAGCAAACTGTAAAAGAAAAAAAGGTTGGAGCCTTGGAGGGCTCCAGTGGTAAAATATCGGCCTAGTAAGTGTACCGCCCTCAGTTTTATCTTCAGTTCTATGGAAAAGACAATAAAGTATAGCATCTCAGTCCATTTTGTCATGATTTAACAAAATCCCGAAGCTGTATACTTCATACGGAAATAGAGGTCTATTTCACTCACAATAGTGGTGGCTGGAAATTCTAAATAGCATAGTAGTGCATGGGACAAGGCCTCTAGGTGCATCACATCATATACGATTTTGGAATCATGGCATGTTCTAGAATGAGAGTGAGTAAGGGCTTAGGGTGTTTTTTTTTTAAAAATTTTATTTTATTTTATTTGTGAACATACTGTACAGAGGGGTTACAATTACATGGGCAGGATAATGCATACATTTCTTACCAAGCATTGCAGCCTCCTCCTTTGTTTACCCTTCACATCCCTTCCCAGCATCCCCCCCCCACCTAATCCTCCCCCCCACCCCCCCACCCCCACACCGACCTTGTAAAGCTCGTTTTCAACATGACAACTTGTACTTCTCATTGTTGCAACAGGTCCACCTGTATCCTTAAATGACTTGTTTTTCCCCATCTCCTCCACAAGTTATACTAACATCAAATATAGTGAAAGCAGGGGTTATACTGTGGGGGAGGGACATACAAAGCAACAAAGAAATAATCTTATAAATGCGTTAGAAACACATGCATGAAAGAAAAAAACATTAAAATACATATCTAAGGGTTCATTTTCCTAACATCACATTGTCTGACCTTTTCCGCTTGACTCATACACATACTAGATATTGCAAATAAGGGAAACCAAGCGACCTATGTTTCTTTGGGCCTGGCTTACTTCACTTAATATAATTTTTTCCAAGTTTTTCCATTTCTTAGGGTGTTTTTTTACAACTGGTAACAGTGATCATGTTAGTCCCTTGAGAGTTAATGAGATGGCATTAATCCATTTATGACAGAATCCTCTATTAAAGGTTCCACCTCCTGACACTGCTACATTGAGAAGTTAAACTTCAGTGTGAGCTTTGATGGTGACAGGCCATTAACAGGCTTCTGGCAGAGACAGGTGAGACCATTGGAAGCCGAGGACATTCATACAACTAGGAAACTTGGACCGCTGCTTGGATCTCATTGATTCTGGTATTTGCTATATTTGGGACCATATCACAGCCAGGATTCATCGAGTCCATGTCTGTTCCATGTGCCAGCTTCAGTTATGCTGACTGACACAAACTGCTGGACAATAGGGAGGACAAGGATGGAGATGGGCACGAAAATGGAGGTTTGGCATTCTTCATGACACTTAATTAACATTACTTGATTTATGTAGAAAAAAATCATTAGAAAGCTGAATGTCTACATAGAGCCATGTAATAACTACTGTATGACCCAGAAAGATACCTTGTAGAGCAGTCTGTTTACACATAATGCAGACATTCCTCTGAACACAAAAGATAAAAAAAAAAAAAAACAAGTTCTGGCCTACAAAATTAATTTTCATTAAATATATGGTTATGGACCATACTAGGTCTTGAACTTATGGGCCTTCTTCTTACTTCCACACTTCCAACTGGGATCAATACCTGTCTTTAATATTTTATTAATTTTTTCAAGGATAGATCTAAACACTGACCCTAATTTTTGTCTAAAATAAATTTTGAAAGTTTTCCAGTGAGTGAAGTGTTCTATTTCACTTCATCATTCTATTATCTTCAAGTTTCTAGTGTTTCTTGGAAATTAAAGACAGGCTCTCGGTAGCATTTAAAAGGAAATCTTTTTTGCCTAATCCCGGTCTATAATCCTAGATTCTTAGGAAGCTGAGATGAGGAGAATGTTGTCTTAAAGCAAAGGCAGAGAATTCCATGACATATCATCTCCAAAATTGTGTATGTTTTACATATATAATATTATATGATATATTTAATATGTAATATATTTGTGAAATATATACATACTATGTATGTATATATATACTGTGTGTGTGTGTGTGTGTGTGTGTGTGTAGAGCACGTGGGCAGCAAAGATGGCTCTGAGAGGGAGGAGAGTGGGCAGAGCCCGATTTACTGTAGAGCACATGGGCAGCAAAAATGGTGCTGAGAGGGAGGTGAATAGGCAGAGCCCAATTTGCTTTATGTTCAGTGTGTAAACAGCCCATGGAAGCTTAGGTGCATGATAGGGTGTGGCCTTGACAATGATTGGTTTCTCTTCCTTTCCTGCCATGCCACCCACTCTTTTTTGCTTTAAAAATGGCTTGCTGTGTGTTAATAAACGAGTTTTCCTGCTTGATGACTCCCCGCTGCGTCTGATTGTCTCCCGGGCTGAGGGAGGCTGGGGAATGGGTCTGTGGCCGGCCGCACTTACCTTTCCTCGGACCCTGTCCATCTTTCGTGGGATGGATGGAAGAAGACCCGACATCTGGTGCCCAACGTGGGGCACGAAAGGAAAAGATACCGGCCGAGGCTAAGTGGTCTCTCAGGGTAAGTGAAACCCTTAGTATGGGTAATACTATCTCACAGAAGAAGGAGGAGGAGGCAACCTTAGGCTTAGAAGGAGTAAAGGAGGATTAGGACTTGGGAAGTGAGAAAGAAAAGGAATGGGTCAAATTCGACGGAGAACGCACTGAAACATACACAGTGGAAGTCAAAACAAGGGTGAAGGTTACCCCCTCTGATTCAGGTGCCCCTGATGGTCCTAGGCCCCCTCCCTATTCCCCTGATTGGAGAGGAGGTACGTGACCTGCGAGAGGGACCTGCAAGACTCGGACCCCTACCGACCTTCCATGCAGGGCCCGAGGGCTGGGGAAGTAACCTACTCGGAGGCCTACCCTGGAAGTAAAGGGCCACCGGAAAGCCTGGACCCTAGGCCACAGAATTCACTTCTCTAAGCGTATCCGGTCACTCTGGCACCAGGAGCTTATAGGCCCTTGGAATGGTATCCATGGGAAGCTAAGGATCTTAAAGAGCTCTGTAAGGCGGTGGCGGAGTACTGCCCAAATTCTCCTTGGGGTCAAACCCTATTACAGGACATTGCTTTTCACCCATGTGTCCCTAGGCTGGATGTGGCCAAAGCTGTCCTTACTAGTTCTCAGTTTATTAAACGGTGTGCTTTCTTTAAGGGGGAATGCAGAGTGAAAGCAGAGAATAACCCGTGATACCTATTATTTATGCCATGTTAACAGAGACGGGGGAAGGGTACTACACTGGTTGTCCAACAGGCCACAATACCTGGCCCATACTGTGACCAGGTGAGGCAGGCAGGACTTGCTGCTTGGTACAAACTGGATGATTGGACTACTGAGTCCCCCATAGCAGGAGTGAGACAAAAACCGGGTGAGCCTCTAGCTGAGTTTGTAGACCAACTCTAACAGAGTATTAACTACAAGCTGCCAGCAGGAAACCTCCGAGATCAGTTTATAAAGCTGCTAGTCTGGGAAGGGATGAATGCAGACCACCACATGGCCTGCAAGGGATTGAGAGAGAGTTCCCTGAGCAGATGGGTGGTGGCCTCACAGGATGTGGTAATGCAACAGGACCAGTCCCAATCATTAGCTTTAGCTTTACAGGTTCAGACATCTGCTATGACTGAGGCTATTACCCAGGCACTGGAAGCCCAGGGCCGAGGAACTCCAGGACCAATGGGGAGAGGGACTTGTTTTAAATGTGGGCAGGAGAGGCACTTTAAGAGGGACTATTCACAACAATCCCTCCAACAACCGGCCTAGGTGGTCCAAACCGCCCCCTACACCCTCCCCCAGGTGCAGGAAGGGGTACCATTGGAAAAAGGATTATCGATCCAAATTTTTTGTAAATGGGAAGCGTTTAAACTAGGGGAGGGGCATCCTCCAGCCCCGTTAACTCAAGGAGGAACCCCCTCTGCTGTGAGGCCCAGGCAGCCTCGTGGCTGGGTGACCGAGGTCCATTGGACCCTCCCCCTGGTAGAAGGAATCCACCCTAAAATGAGTATTCTCATAGGCAGAAAGAGGTTTCACTGTTTAATTGACACGGGGACAGATCAAACCATACTCAGGGAGGAGGAAGTACCCTTGGACTTTAAGCTTGCACATGGGCCCCCGATATTGGGGGGTAGGGGGCAACTCCCAGTCCAAAGAGACAGTCGCCCTTATGAAATGGACTAGCCCAGATGGAGAACAGGGAAAGATATGCCCTTTAGTGGCAAAAAAACCTCACTGCCAATTTACTAGGGCAAGACATGCTAAGACAAATGGAAGTCGTGGTCACTACAGACCATTGAGCAGCCTATGATGATATCCTGGATGGAGAAGAAGCACAAAGGCTTAAACAGGATCTAGAGGAGTTAAGGAAAAGGATTTTTTTAACTTTCATAATTACAGAGAAGAACATAGGGGACCCGCTCGGTGCACCCCCAATCCTAAAGGCCACTGTCCCCAGAAGCCCAGAAGCCCTATCTGGGTGGAGCAGTGGCCATTGACCAAACCTAAACTTGTAGCCCTCCATGTTTTTACTGATGGAGGTAAAGCAGGCTCTGCATATGCAGCCTTTGAGGAGCAACAAAAGACCCCCAACCAACAAAGATTTCAACCTTGTCAAGGGTCAGCACAATATAAAGAAATGCAGGCCATAGTTATGGCTCTTCAGGACATTCAAAAACACTTTAATTTGTATTTTGATAGCCTATATATGATTAACTTGCTTCCTCATATTCCCCAGGCACATAGTAAGCTGGATGAAAACAATATTTCCCCTCTTATGGTTATCCTTAAAGGCCTATTAGAAGTGCAGGATCCCCTATTCATATTCAGCACTTGAGAGGGCATTCAAAACTTCATGGGTTTTTATCCCTAGGCAATAATTGGGCAGACCAGTTAGCGACTTGCATGCAAGTATTAATGTTACAAGAGGCTACCTGTTTGCATGATTTAACCCACATTAATTGGAGAGGTGTTCAGCATACATCTCCTCAGATTCCTGTAAAGGACCTCAAAAGGATATTACATACCTGTAAAACATGCCAGCCCTTCTTAAAAGTACCCCCATTACAACCACCAGGGGTAAATCCCAGAGGTCTTAAAACCAAACATCCTCTGGCAAATGGATGTTACTCATTTCCTAGCTTTTGGCAAGTTTAAATATATCTTTGTCTCTATAGATTCTACTCAGGAGCATGGTGGGCCACATCATATACAGGAGAAAGAACTAAACATTCATAAGCACATTTTCTTCAATGCTTTGCCACCTTGGGTCTACCAGCACAAGTTAAAACCCTTAATGAACCCTGTTTTGTTAGTAAAGCAAAGTCAGAGTTTTTTGACAAATGGCACATTAAATACTACAGGAATTCCTTATAATCCCCAAGGCCAAGCAATTATAGAAAGAAATCACCAATGTCTTAAGGAGCAATTATTAAAACAAAAAGGGGGAGTTAGCCCCCATATACAGTTACAGATAGTTTTGCTTACCGTTAACATTTTAAATTTTTCAAAAGGGGCAACTGAATCCAGATTACGGAAGCAATGGGGACAACTAAACTCTAAGCCCCAAGTGAAAGTCAGGTGGAAGGACCCACTGACACAAAAATGGAGAAGACCTGACCCCCTAGTTACTATGGGCAGGGGATTTGGATTCTTTTTTCCCATAGGGGAGACAACCCCCATTTGGATCCCTGCCAGGAACCTTAAGTTTTTACCAATCTCCTCTATACAGTAGGATGCCTAAGGATAAGCCTAACCAACAAGGAAAGAAAAATGGCTATGGTGGCCGAGGCTTGTGTTTAAAAGAGAAAAGCCAGAAAGATAACTACTAACCATCCCCAAGGGCAACCAGCCCTTGAGAAGCTCTTGTGTTCTCTAACAATTGCAGATGTTGATACTCCAGCTGTTGGCTGTCTTGACCCTCCCAGTCTTGGCAGTGGCCCTATGGAATCTGCATCAACCTCAATGGGGTGACCTGGGCAATGATCAGCACTGGCAATGCAGAAATCATCAATAGCACCACAAGAGAAGCTGTCCCTTCGACCTGGTGGCCTGACCTTCATTTTGATCATCACCCTATGTCATTATGTATCGGCTGTTTAATATTTCTGTAGGAGCCAATTATTTTAATGTTACCTGCTGTAATTGTTCTTTTACTAATTGCTCGTATAGCAGCATTATTGAATTCATACTTATTGCTAAACAACCACTTTTTGTTATGCTTCCAGTTTAGATCTTTTTCAACCCCACAGGCAAATAGCTGGATTAGAACAAGCCCCCCCTCTGGACTCTGAAGTGGCAAAGACTGCTATCCCATCCTTGACTAATGTAAAAGGACTGCTAATGACATTTTTTGGCCTGGTAATGCTTTTGTTGATGGTTTTTCTATGACTTCCTTGCAAAACTCTTATGAGCTTAGCCAGCCAGTTACATAAGATCAAGCTCCAAGTGAATAAATTTCCCCGAGAGGAATCGCAGCCAGAGATGGATAAGAGGGGGTGTCAGTCTGACCAACCTAAGACAGGGCCTTCAGCTTCGCTTTGAAGAAGTTCCCAATGACGGGTAAGGCAGACAAGGTGGTCCATCCAACCTAAGACAGGTGGGTTTGCTTCTTTAAACAAAGACTGGGGAGATGTTGGGAGCCTTTGGGAGCTGACAGTAAAGCTCAAAGGTCATTTTGACCCCTGTGCTTGCTTAAAGGTACGTACAAGGAACTGTCTTACTTAAAAGACACCAGTTACCCAGGATTGCTTTGCTATGTCTGCAGAATTTGTTTTAAATCTTCCTTGTTTTTCTGGACTATAGTAGAATGGCCTGAGTGTGGGGTCCCACGAGGATGCACCATGCCGCATGTGTGGAACTCCCAATACCCAAGCTGCTCCCATATTCTGAAGAGGATGACCTTACAAGATACTGACTTTTATATATGCCCAGGAATTAATTGAACTGCTTCGGACATTTCTGTGGTGGGACTGTTTATTACTGTGCTAGGTGGGATGTGAGGTAACTGGGATGGGCCCTTAGATCATGCACAAGGGCCCTCCCTATCCTTATCTGGCAAATCTCACCCCCCAGACTTGCCTTGAACCCCCTGCATAGCCAATGCTATCCTTACCAATGTAATCCTGTTAAAATAACCTTTACAGTGGAGGAGAAAGGATAACTAACTGGGAGGTGGGCCTGCATTAAAACAAAAAAATGGGGAATCTGTAGAGCACATGGGCAGCAAAGATGGCGCTGAGAGGGAGTTGAGTGGGCAGAGTCCAATTTGCTTTATGTTCAGTATGTAAACAGCCCGTGGAAGCTTAGGTGCATGATAGGGTGTGACCTTGACAGTGACTTGTTCCTCTTCCTCCCCTGCCATGCCACCCACTCTGTTTTTGCTTTAAAATGGCTTGCTCTGTGTTAATAAATGAGTTTTCCTGCTTGACAACTCCCTGCTGCATCTGATTGTCTCCAGGGCTGAGGGAGGATGAAGAATGGGTGAGAGGCCGCACTTACCTTTCCTCGGACTCCGTCCCTCTTTCGCGGGACAGATGAAGACCCGACATATATATTTGTGCATGTGTGTGTGTTTGTGTGTATGTGTGTGTATACCTCACAAATTAAGCCAGGTTCAGTAACTGAAAGATTCAATAAGTAAACTTGAAAAAAACGAAGAACTGAAAGATTTCCTCCCATATCCATCCTTTCTTTAAATATTATGTGGGTTGTAGTCTAAAAAGGTAAATCTTCCACCAAAAAGGAAAACCTTATTTTTAATACATCCTAGACCTTTTTTCTCCAATATTTAAAGTACTAAAATACCTACCTGGACAATGGGTATTGTCCATGTCATCCAAAATGATGAATGATTGTTAGATGAACTGTCCAAGTCTGTAGATAAGGATTCAAGCTGGAATTCCCCAGTGTGAAATTGAATTGAAGACCTGGGTACTGTTGTTTTATTATGGAAGGGCTCTGAACCCTTTCTCTTGAAAAAACTTTCTTTGTAATATGTGAATGTTATTTTCAGGCCTGCACACAGCATCATATTCTGCAAATAGTGGTAGGTATACTGCTAGCAACTCTCCTCCAATCCTGTCTCTTATTTGAGATAGAATTTGTGATCTTATTGTCCAACTATCCAAAGGGAAGGACTTTGTCCTCTTACCAGCATCTCCCATTGTTCCTCAGGAAGAAAGAGGAACTAAACGAAACCATAGGTTCATGGTGTGTGATCATACTGGAACAGGAGTTCTTCTGCAGGAAGCAGAGGAGAATGGAAGGAAGAGTGGTACTTCTCTTCAGTATTGTTGGTTTGTCATCATAGGACAATTGAAATTCCAATGACAGGCAGGAAGTCAGGTTTTCCATTGTAGAGGAACAGGAAAGGTGTAAATTTCTACATGAGATGGGCATACTGGAACAATTGTAGGCATTGACTTAATTTTGCTGCTGGCATTCTAGTTTAAGTCATTTTTAATAAAAAAAAATAGATGGCCATGATTTCATTGAATGTCCTGTCCAATATTGATTTGTGGGTATCAAGCAGGCTGTAACTCATGTCACACATGAGTGCAAGAATAATAGGGTTCAGCTCATTACATAGTGGTTCATCAGGATATAAGAAATATTCCTCGACTTGGTTGAGCTAGTCTCCATTATTTGTTCTATACTCTGCCTATGCTTTGAGTCTGCAGTTTACAGTTTCAAGATGATATTTTGTCCTTTTGGAGACAGGTGAATGGAGCAATATACGTGACCTCCAAGACAATTATCTGGATCTGGCTAAAATTCATATATTTAAATGGGAAATTTGCCATCTCCATAAAATACAAAAGATGACTCCCAAGCACCAGATTTCTACTTTGCAGCCATTGTGGTTTTCATGCAGGAATATTTTGGGGGGGTCCAATCGTGGGGTCTGAACTCTGGACCTGGGCTCTGTTCCTCAGCTCTTCAGCTAAAGGCTACCACTCTACCACTTGAGTCATAGTGCCACTTCCGCCTTTTTTTTCTGCTTATGTTGTGATGAGGAATTGAATCCAGAGCCTCATGCATGCAAGGCAAGCGCTCTACCACTGAGCCACCTTCCCAGCCCTGCAGGAATATTTTATAGGGACAAAATCAAGGTACCAAATATGTCCTTAAGCAACCACCCTTGGGTAATCCTTGTGCTTATGCCAAAGTCATTGACCTTCACATTGCATTTGTCATCCAACAGGATGCTATTGGGTTTAAGGTCTCAGTGTGCATTTCTATTTTTGTTAAAGTAATGCACAGTACACACAGTCTGTTTGAAAAACCTAATTATTGAATAGGCGGTATGATTTTCACATTTATCTCAGGAGGTCTCTGGGTGGCCAGTTCCATTACCAAGTATTGGTGCTCATCCTTCTCCCTCACCTGGTACGACCTGATCATGTGTCTGTGATGGAAAGTCTTATATAATATCCATCTCAATTTTGATCTGACAATTGTTGAACTCTCCCTTCACTACCATCTTGAGGTTTATGAGGTGGTGCTAGGTCAAATTTACATTTGGATAGCTACCATAGCAAATGATCTCCTTCATACTGTATTGTTCAGTGAAAACCTCTTCCGTCCATAGCCAATGATTGCATTCTCACTGTATTATTCATGAAAATCTCATCCTGCCATAGCCAATGATCTTCTTCATAATATATTGCTCAATAAGGTCTCCTCCTCTAAAGAGTTTGAGGATAATTCACTGTGTTCTCCCATCTTTCTGCTAGGATGGCAAAGAGTAAATCTACCTAAACTTGCCTAAGAAAATAAAAACCCCAGAGCAATAACCAAAAGGAAATACCCAAACCCAAACAACACAAAGTTCCCACTGCCCCCAAAAAGTACGCGCAGCGCAGCGTGCACACACACACACACACAAACACCCATACATACACAATTGTCAACGTAGCACTGAGTCAAGCAGGTCACCAGGAACTTCCAGCACTGTAATAGATTGCAGAGACTGTTCACAATGGCTGCAATAGACCAATCACAGCTTGGCATGAGCCGACTGGCTCTTTGGTCTTGAGCCTGGAGGACTACTGCCAAGGTTTCCACAGGGATGCGAGGGTAGAATAGGATGCCACTGCTGCTGCCATGGCAGTGTTGCAAGAAGTACAAGGGAATCAGCCAATGCCTTCTGTCCTTGGTGGCTGCCAGGTCCTAGTGTTTGCTCCCAGGGGGACATCAGCCAGTAGACTTTGTCCTTGAGTACAACCCTTTCCTAGGCCTGATCCTGCTAGATCCCTGGCCACATGCAAGAACCAAACATATACTCACCACATGTGTAGGTTTTGGAGCTTGCTCCAACACTCAAATAACAAAGTAGATTCCTATGTATTTCTAGGAGAAAGGGGTACATGACAGTGTCCAACTGGGAAACTTTCACTAAAGTGGATCCAGATATTTTTGAAGGTAGGTAGTATTAGCCTCCTATAAAATGACTATTGCCAAGATGAATCCTCTGTAGAAATAAGTTTTTCCTTTTCAGTATTTACTATTACAATACATCCATGTATTAGTGACAACACATTACTACTTTAATATAAATTAAGCATGTTTTCTATTCAACTCAGTGAATTTTGACAACTATTTAAATATGTAATGCTAAGAGTCCTCTTATACATCAATAAACTGGCACTTTTTTCATTTACATTAAAATGCAAAG
>NW_024871193.1:4957500-5067500 GCF_019054845.1 Dipodomys spectabilis | reverse complement strand
CCTAGGAAATTTGTTTAACAGGATCCTAGCAGAGAACTTCCCAAACATGCAAAAAAAATAGGCCTATTCAGATACAAGAAGCTTTTAGAACTCCAAATAGACCAGACCAGAACAGGACATCCCACCGTCACATTATAATCCACACAGGATCAACTCAGACCAAGGAAACGATCCTCAAAGCTGTCAAGGAGAAAAGATTAATCACCTATAAAGGGAAACCAATTAGAATCACCTCAGATTTCTCAGCAGAGAAAATCAAAGCAAGAAGAGCCTGGAATCATGTATGCCATGCCCTAAAAACAAACAACTATCAACCAAGAATACTGTACCCAGCTAAACTCTCTTTCATAACTGAAGGCCAAATAAAAACCTTCCATAGCAAAGAAAAATTGAAGCAATACATCTCCACCAAACCAGCCCTACAAAAGATTCTTAAAGATGTCCTACACATAGAAAACCAACAAGACCACAATAAAGGCCAAGAAACTGCACCCAAACTGAGAATCCAAGAACAATAGGAAGAACCCAGTTTTCGCAGCCCACAAGAAGGTGGATAACATGGCAGGAACCCCCAAATAACTCTCAGTCCTATCTCTTAACGTTAACCGACTGAACTCTAAAATTAAGCGACATAGACTGTCTACTTGGATTAAAAAAACAAGGCCCTTCTATCTACTGCCTTCAGGAGTCACCTATTGCCTGTAAAAGCAAACACATTTTCAATGTTAAAGGCTGGAACAAAATCTCCCAAGCAAACGGCCCCCATAAACAGGCGGGAGTTGCAATCCTAATATCAGATAAAATAGACTTCAAATTAAAATTCGTGAGAAAAGATAAGGAAGGTCGCTACATACTAATTAAGGGATCACTGCTTCAGGAGGATATTATAATTCTAAATAACTACTTGCCAAACAATGGAGCACCCAAATTTATCCAAGAAACACTACTTTCCCTCAAATCCCATATAGATCCAAAGACATTAATTTTTGGGGATTTTAAAACACCACTCTCCCCACTAGATAGATCAACTCGGCAAAAACTCAACAGAGAAACCGCAGACCTAAACAGTTGCATAGATCAACTAGATTTAACCAATATCTACAGAACATTTCACCCAGCAGCATGAGAATACACGTTTTTCTCAGCAGCACATGGAACATTTTCTAAAATAGACCACATTTTAGGCCACAAAGCAAACTTGTCTAAATTCAGAAATATTGAAGTTATACCTTGCATTCTCTCTGACCACAACGGAATAAAATTAGAACTCAACACCAAAAGCCAACAAAGAAAGTCTGGTAACACATGGAGGCTGAACAACACACTGCTGAATCACGAGTGGGTCATGGAAGAGATTAGAAAGGAAATTCAAATGTTCATGCTATTCAACAAAAATGAGCACACAAATTACCAGCTCCTCTGGGACACAGCAAAGGCAGTACTCAGAGGCAAGTTTATTGATCTGAGCACCAACATCAACAAATTGGAAAGATCTGAAACCAACAATTTAATGACACATCTAAACCTCCTTCAAAAAGAGCAGCAAGGTAAACCCAAATCCAGTAGATGGAAAGAAATAATTAAAATTAAATCAGAGTTAAATGAATTGGAATCCAAAAATCTATAAAAAGAATCAACAAAACAAAGAGTTGGTTCTTCGAAAAACTTAACAAAATTGATAGACCCTTAGCAAATCTTATCAGAAAAAGAAGAGAACACACCCAAATAAATAAACTCAGAGATGAGAATGGAAACATCACCACGGAAACATCCAAGATTCAGAACATCATAAGGGAATACTTCTCAAAACTTTATGCTAATAAGTTTGAGAATTTGACAGAAACGGACCTTTTCCTAGCAAATATTGACATGCCAAAACTAAACCAAGATGAGTTAAAACATTTTAACCGGCCCATATGAAGCATTGAAATGGAAACAGCAATAAGAGACCTCCCAGCTAAGAGAAGTCCAGGACCAGGTGGTTTTACAGCGGAATTCTACAAGGCCTTCAAAGCAGAGCTCACAGCAATACTCCTCCAACTCTTCAATGAAAATGAAAGAGATTTCAAAAGTTCACGACTGTTCTCATTCTATGAAGCCATCATAACCCTCATCCCAAAACCAGGCAGGGACCCATCAAAGAAAGAGAACTATAGACCCATTTCTTTGATGAACATTGATACAAAATTTCTCAACAAAATTTTGGCCAATCGACTTCAATAATTCATCCAAAAAATTATACTCCACGAGCAAACAGGATTCATTTCAGGGATGCAAAGCTGGTTCAATATATGCAAATCAATTAATATTATTCATCACATCAACAGCAGCAAGGATAAGAACCACATGGTTATCTCAATAGATGCAGAAAAAGCATTCGACAAGATGCAACACCCCTTCATGATGAAGATTTTGGAAAAATTAGGAATCCATGGAACATTCCTCAATACAATAAAGGCTGTATATGACAAACCTACAGCCAGCATTATACTTAATGGTGGAAAACTAAAGCCATTTCGTCTTAACTCAGGAACAAGTCAAAGATGTCCACTCTCTCCATTTCTCTTCAATTTAGTATTAGAATACCTAGCTACAGCAATAAGACAAGATGCAGACATAAAGGTGATCCAAATAGGGAAAGAAGAAATAAAACTCTCCCTCTTTACAGATGACATGATCTTTTATTTAAAGAATCCCAAAGACTCCACTCCCAAATTATTCAAGCTGATTCAAAACTTTGGCAAATTAGCAGGGTATAAAATTAACCCCCCAAAATCAATGGCTTTTCTGTATGCCAACAGTGAGAAAAGTGTGGCTGAAATTAGGAAAACAACTCCATTTGTAATAGCACCTCAAAAAATAAAATACCTAGGAATTAACTTAACCCAAGAAGTGAAGGACCTCTATGATGAAAAATTTAAAATCTTGAAAAAGGAAATCAAAACAGAAAATTGAAAATGGCAAAACCTCCCATGCTCCTGGACTGGAAAGATCAACATCGTGAAAATGGCAATACTTCCCAAGGCTATCTACAAATTCAACGTGATACCTATCAAAATTCCAACCTTATTCTTCAAGGAAATACAAGAGGCAATCCAAAAATTCATATGGAACAATAAAAGACCCCGAATAGCAAAAACGCTCCTCAACGGAAAGAACACTGCTGGAGGAATATCAATACCATATGGCAAACTCTACTGTAAAGCCATAGGAATCAAAAGAGCTTGGTACTGGCATAGGAACAGACCTCAAGACCAATGGAATAGAATTGAAAACCCAGAAATGAACCTACAGACCTATAGTCAACTAATCTTTGATAAGGGAGTTAAAATAATAGAGTGGAAGAAAGACAGCCTCTTCAGTAAATGTTGCTGGCAAAATTGGTTAACTACTTGTAGAAAACTAAAGCTAGATCCTTATATATCACCCTGCACCACAATCAACTCCGAATGGATCAAAGACGTCAGAGTCAAATCAGACACTGAAAACATTACAGAATGGAATAGGAGAAACCCGAGGTTTCCTTGGCTCAGGCCGAAATTTTCTAAATAAAGACCCGGAAACACAACAAATCAAAGAAAGATTGGACAAATGGGATTGCATGAAGTTGCAGAGCTTCTGCATGGCAAAGGGCATAGCTAGCAAGATCAATAGAAAGCGCACAGATAGGGAGAAGATCTTCACTAGCCATACAATGGACAAGGGTCTCATATCTAAAATATACTTGGAACTCAAAAAATTAAATCCCCCAACAACAAATCCTCAAAGAAACAACTGCCCAATAAATAAGTGGGCTAAAGACTTGAAGAGAAACTTCTCTGAAGAAGAAAGAAGGATGGCCAATAGACACTTGAAGAAATGTTCAACCTCCCTAGCCATAAATTAATTGCAATCAAAACAACATTAAGGTACCACCTCACCACAGTTAGAATGGCAAAAATCAAGAATTCTAACAACAACAGATGCTGGAGGGAATGTGGATAGAAGGGAACCTTACTTCATTGTTGGTGGGAGTGTAAACTTGTTCAACCACTTTGGAAAGCAGTATGGAGGTTCCTCAAAAGATTTCACATAGAGCTCCCCTATGACCCAGCAATCCCACTTTTGGGCATTTACCCAAATGCTTACAAACAAGACCACACTAAAGCTACCAGCACAACTATGTTTATTGCAGCATTATTTACCATAGCTAAGATATGGAACCAACCCAGATGCCCCTCAGTAGGTGAATGGGTCAAGAAAATGTGGTATATATGCACAGTGGAATTCTATGCCTCCATCAGAAAGAGTGACATTGCCCAATTTGTTAGGAAATGGGAAGGCTTGGACAAAATTATATTAAGTGAAGTAAGCCAGGCCCAAAGAAACATAGGTCCCCATGGTTTCCTTTATTTGCAATATCTAGTATATGTATGAGTCAAGCAGAAAAGTTCAGATAATGTGATGTTAGGAAAATGAGCCCTTAGTTATGTATTTAAATGTTTTTTTTTCTTTCATGCATTTGATTCTCACGCATTTATAAGATTATTTCTTTGTTGTTTTGTATGTCCCTCCCCCACAGTATAACCCCTGCTTTCACTATATTTGATGTCGGTATAATTTGTGGAGGAGATGGGGAAAAACAAGTCGTTTAAGGATACAGGTGGACCCGTTGCAACAATGAGAAGTACATGTTGTCATGTCGAAAACGAACTTTACAACTTTGGTGCGAGGGGGAGGGGAGGATTGAGTCGGGGGCCAGGGGAGGCTTGTACGAGATGTGAAGGGTAAACAAAGGAGGAGGCTGCAATTCTTGATAAGAAATGTACTCATTATCTTGCCCATGTAATTGTAACCCCTCTGTACAGTATGTTCACAAAAAATAAAAATACAAATTAAAATTAAAGAAAAAGAATTAAATTTTTATGGGCTGGGAAGGTGACTCAGTGTTAGTTTGCTTGCCTTGTATGCATGAGGCCCTGGGTTGGATTCCTCAGCACCACATAAGCAGAAATAAAAGCCAGAAGTTGCACTGTGGCTCAAGTGGTAGAGTACTATCCTTGAGCTGAAGAGCTGAACGACAGTACCTAGGCCCACAGTTCAGGCCCCATGACCAACCAAAAAAAAAAAAAAACAATGAAATGTTTAATTCCTTATTATATTAAGTTAGAACTATTGCTTACACATGAAACACACATTCCTGGATCAGAGAGGAATAAATAAAGATCCCTACTCAATCATGCTTTGCTCACAATATCTAGAAACTTCCACTCTTTGCTCTTTGTATAAAAAAGAAAAAGAAAAAAAAAAGAAATGTACTCATTACCTTGCTCATGTAATTGTAACCCCTCTGTACGGTATTTTCACAATAAAAAAAAGAAAAAGAAAAATATATGCAAGAAAAAAGAAGGATACAAACAGGAAATATGAAGACTTACCAAAAGTTCATCAATAATATTATAAATATTATTTAAATAATATTAAATGACCATACTCTTTGTCTCATGAGTTATTCTTCATAACTAAACTGAGGCAGTTTGCACAGCTTTCTATGTGCACTAGTGTTGTTTTGTTTTAAAAGGGACTTACTGTGTAGCTCAGGCTGCTCTAAAGCTTACAATCCTCCTTGGTGCTGGGATTACAGGCATGTCTACCATTATTGGCTTTACTCAGTAACTCTATTTATAACATTTTCTGCAAGGAATTCATTCATGCTCATGAAGATATGTGGCTTAAAGCTGTTCACATTAATATTCTACTGTACAAAATATAAATAATATAGCTGGACATGGTACTATGCTGCCACATGGTCATGCCAGCCAATACTCAGGAACCTGACACAGGAGAATTAGGAGTTGAAGAAAGCCTGGTCTACACTGCAGAACCTTGTCTCCAAAGTTAAGAAATTCTATAAATATAAATCTACTATGAAACATACAACATGTTAAATTTATATTATGGAACAAATAGATCTTTGTTAATGGAAATAAACTCTTGGCAGAAATTTTAAATACATACATATGTATATATATTTAAATTTGGAGAAATAAAATTTCAAGTGATATTATCTGCATCTTTCAGTCTGTCACCTATCTATTTACTGACACATTGATTTCTGTTTAGTCTTCACAAAACACTGTTTTATCACATAAGTACCAAAAAAATGAAAAAGAAAAAGTACAAAAAATGCCTTTTCATAAATACAAATGTAGTTTAATCCCTACCATAATGATTTGGAAAACGTGCATTAAGTTAATGGCATTGAATACTGCTCAAGAAGGGGAGTCCAGGAGAATGTACATTGTGTGTATGTGTGTGTGTGTGTGTGTGTGTGTGTGTGTGTGTGTGTGTGTGTGTGTGTGTGTGTGTGTGTGTGTGTGTGTTTTCCATGAGTGAGTCCAAAGTAGACCAATTATACTTGGTTAGTCTTTTTGCTCAAAGCTGACACTCTACCACTTGAGCCACATCTCCACTTCTGGATTTTGGGCTGCTTTAACCCAAGATGCTCAGTTTTTGACCTCTAAAGTAGCTAGGTTTTCAAACATGAGCCACTGGTGGACAGCAACTACGTTAACATTTTTGCATGTTTGGATAAATTTTAAAGAAATTCATATATGTTACATTTGAGAATGGTGGGAAATAGTAATGAATGTTTAACAGAATTTAAAGCATACAAAGTTGAGAATGGCAAATAGCTGAGAATAGGCTGGAATAAATCAAACTTACCTATGACAGTTTTCAGTCTGTGCACAGAAATGATTGCATTGTTGAAGTTGAATGCCATCAGATAGCTGAGCTCCAGCTGGTTGCTATGCTCATGAGGCCAGCTAGTGCTATCCACAAGAATGTGGTGTTGTTGGATGGCAGGGATCAGCTTCAAGTTCAGAACCTGAAATATTTCAATTGATCTAGAAGGGGGAACATAACAGGACAAGAAATGTGATTAACAGTGCAGAATGCAAAAAGCATCCAGTCCAAGGAAGACAGAATAACTCTTTCTATATCTGAAAAGAGTATTCTCTCACAAAGAATCTTGTGGTAAATGGTGGTCATTGTTTGTAATCTCTGAACTTGGGAGGCTGATTTAGAAGTTAGCTTGAGACCAGCCTAAGTTTTAGGCCAACAGAAGGACACATAGTAAAATGCTATTTTAAAACAACAACAACAACAAAAGACCCAATGACTGCGAATGTGATTAGTGGTAGAGTGCTGGCCTCGCATGCATGACGCACTTAATTTGATTCCTCAGTATGACATAAGCAGAAAAATTGGAAGTGGTGCTGTGGCTCAATTGGTAATGTGCTAACCTTGAGCAAAAGAAACTCAGGGAGAGTGCCCAGGCCCTGATTTCAAGTCCCAGGGCTGGCAAAATTTAAAAAAAAAAAAACCAAGTGCAAAATGCTGTTTGTTGAAATAAATATGTTGAAGAATTCTTTTTACTCACTAGAAAATTGTGGTGCTGAGAATTCATCATGAACTTGGTTAGGAAAAAGTAAATTAATCATATTTTATCTGGCATTGGACAGGACATAGTGAGATCTAAAAATGATTGCTGCCTATTGTTACTTGATACAACTAATGTTACAGATACACTTGCCAGATTGTAACTTTTTAAAGATAGAATCATGGGTTTTTCTTTTTCAAAATAATTTTACTGCTGGCTGCCAGTGGCTCACACCTGTAATCCTTGCTACAAAGGAGGCTGATAACTGAGGGTCTCTGTTCAAAGCCAGCGCAAGCAGGAAAGTCTGTGAGACCCTTATCTCCAACTGAAGGTTCAGAAAATGTGAAGTGGCACTGTTGCTCAAGTGTTAGAGTGCTAGCCTTGAGCTGAAGAGCTGAAGGACAATGCCTAGACCCAGAATTCAAGCCCCATAGCAGACAAAAATAATAATAGTAATAATATTAATTTTATTATTACAATTAAGGTGTTATATATAAAGGCTACCATTACAAAAGTTTGTTTATCTGCTCAAAGAAACACATATCCATATTCATTGCTAACAGCTAGGATTTGGCCATCTGCTTTCCAGCTGATCTCTGGGTGTAGAGGCAATGTGTAATAAAAGCAATTCAAACCAGTTCTGACTTTAAATTATTTTTCTCTGCACATCTTAAAAATCAATGCTGACAACATGAAATAAAAAATCCTTAAGTTTAAAACATTCTTCTACACAAGTTAAAGAAATCCTGAGAACAAGTATTTTAAGAATTATTTCAGAGAACTTGAACTCTGGACTTGGGTTCTGTATCTGAAATTTATTACTCGAGGCTAGTGCTGCCACTTTGAGCCACAGTGCCACTTCCAGTTTTTTTGTGGTTAATTGAACAGAAAAGTCTCAACAACTTTCCTCTCCAACCTGGCTTTGAACTAGGCTCTAGACATCTCAGCCCTCAGAGTAGCTAGGATTATAGGCATGAACCCCTAGCACCTGGCTAGAATAATTGCTCACATGTGACAGAAGCCAGTTAGTATTAAATGCCAATCATGTTTAACTTTGTAAAATAAAGTTAACTGAAATGCCTTACAGTAGAAATAAGGAATAAATTGTGTCTGTGGGTTACAAAGAACATACAAAAAACTAAATATTTTTCTTGTTTTTTTTTTTTAATCTTCCAAAATTGTGTGATTTCCAGAATCATACCTTATCTTTCCTTGCTGATTTCTTTATTTTATTTCATACAGGGCCACAGGTTCTTCAACTATCATTTATTTATATGAAGAGCTTGCACATATCTATTTCAGTCCAAATTCCTTGTAAGCATCTCTCATCCATATATTTAACTGCCATAAAAAATTGTGAAACACTAATCGTCTCTTTCCATTACTGGATATTAATGTGTAAATAAAATTTAGGAAAATAAAGAATAACATCAATAAATATAACATGATTTTCATAGTAATGCTAAACAAAAATTCAATGTTTATTATTTTCTGAGCAATTAAATAAAAATTTCAAGGAAAAGAAATCAACTTTTTGAGTGCTAATATTGTGGTTTAAACTCAGGACCTTACCTTCTCACTTAAGCTTTTTCCCTAAAGGATGGTGTTCTATACTTGAACCACAGCTCCCCTTCCAACTTTATTTGGGGGATTATATAGAGATAAGAATCTCATGGAATAAAAACTCACTTGTGTCCATATCTTGGGGTTCATTTTACTTAACATCATCTTATATGGTCATATGATACCATGTACTAGTTACTGCAAGTAAGGGAAACTACGGACAAGACCTATGGTTTTGATCCTAACTTCAATGAGAAGGCAGGGATCTGGAGATCTCACTTCAATGTCAGCTCAGATAGGAAAGTCTGTGAGATTCTCATCTCCAATTTACTGCCAAAGAAAGCTGGAAGTGTATTCGTGGCTCGTAGCCTACAGCAAAAAGCTCAGGAACAGAACCCAAGCCTTGAGTTCAAGCCTTAGAATAGTGCATATACATACACAAGGGAAGTAAGTCACTCAAGTTCTCAACCTTCAATTTCCCTAATCCTAACTCTAATCCTGGTCAGAACCCTAAGAGTAACCTTCATGATAATAGTAACCCAATCCTAAAATTAATGGAAAATACTCGAGTTTAGACACATCCTTACAGATACCCATCGTCTTTGAAATGATTTGCAGTTTGCTCCAAATACTACAGATTCCTAGACTTGGACTCTGAAATCTATCTTGTTCCCTATTATGAATCATTAACCTCAAATCCTCATATCATGAAAAATACCATAGTTTCCACTAATCTTAACTTGTACAGAACTCCTATATCTCCAAAAAGAAGTCGCAGGTTTACTTAAAATCTACTCTAGTTCTTAACCCTTACTATATATCTAAACCTTACTAGAAACCTAACTCTAAATTTAACCCCATTGAACCCTGCATAGGAAACTTAGAGAAACTCTGTAGTTTTTGTTAAATTTCAAACATATTTTACTTGAAAATGTTAACAAAAAATTCAGTTTTACTTTAAAGCTTACCCTTCCCTAACCTTAAGCTTAACCTGAATTAGAAAAGTAACCCTAACACTGGAACTAATGTGCTTTGGATTTTAAAAGCCACACAAATACATTAGTTTTTATTCATCCTAACTTTGATTCAACTTATCTTTCTTAAAATAGTTTGTAGTTTTGCTCATTATCTTTCCATTATTGTAACCCTAACTCTAACTGGAATATTCAGGTTAACCCTCACACTAATCATACCCTAATCTTAATATTATTAGCCGTTTCCTATTTCACATTCATCCTAATTCTAACTCGACTTGTTATTCGAAAATTTACTACCAGTTGTACCCTAACTTTCCATTTCTCTAATGCTTACACTAACCCCAGCTGGAACTGAAACCTAACTTTCACCCTAATGATAGTCCAATTCTAATGTTTAAGAAAAAGACTAGTTTTTAATCATACTAATGAATACTCCAGTTTGCACTTTGGAAATTAGTTTCAGTATGCCATAATTCCCACAAATTTTCTGACTCTACCTCTGAAGTTATCTTGTTCTCTATCATGAACGATTATATTACTTGTCCTCAAATTCTCTTATCAGGAAAAATTTTGTAGTTTCCATTCATCCTACTTTTCCACAAACCCTGTACCCTAAAACATTTTCAGATTTACTTACCCTCTAGTCCATTACTTAATGCTAACTCTCAACCTAACCCTGGCTGGAAAACTCTCATTAATCATTACAAGAATGATCACTGAGAAATAAATATAATGATAATGCTCTAGTTACTATTCAGTCTCATATTTTTGCTTCTACTTGTCAGTGAGAACTGAATTTTATACTAAAAACTTTCTTATTCATAACAGTCATCATAATCAGACCAAAATACTGACCTTAATCTTAATCCTAATTGTATGACAATACTAACACTAACACAAGTACACTAGTTTTCACTCATCCTAACTTGATTCAAATAAGCCTTCCAAAAATAGGTTTCATTTTTTTCAAATATTTTAGTCATTTTCTAACCCTAACTTAATCTTAACTGGAACATTGACAATAACCATAAGCCTAATTGTAAGTAGATTCTAATATTAATAGCAATACTCTAGTTCACATTCATTCTAATTCTTACCAGGCTTATTGTAAAATTTACCTTCAGTTTGAGCCTCATTTTCTTCTCCTTCACTCTAACCCTAACCACGGCTGGAATCCTAACCATAAGCTTGATACTAATAGTATCCCAATTCTAAAATTTATGAAAAATGCTCGTTTTCTGCAATCCTAACTGAAATTCCACTTGTAATTCTTGAAATAAATTTCAGGTTTTCTGTAAACCCTACAGATTTTCTCACTCTTAATTCTGAATGTATCTTGTTCCATAACAGCAATCATTATACCCATTGATCTCAATTCCTGATATTATGAAATAAATTGTACTTCCATTATACCAGCATTTCCTGAATTCCTAGAACCTAAAATAAGTTCAGCTTTACTTATCATTTAACAAATTTCTTTTTTTTTTTTCTTTTTGTCGGTCGTGGGGCTTGAACTCTGGGCCGGGGCACAATCCCTGAGTTCTTTAGCTCAAGGTGTGTGCTTTACCACTTGAGCCACAGCACCGCTTTTGGGTTTTCTGGTGGTTAATTGGAGATAAAAGTCTCACGGACTTTCCTGCCCGGGCTATCTTTGAACTGTGATCCTCAGAAATCAGCTTCCTGAGTAGCTAGGATAATAGGTGCAAGCCACTAATTTATCCCATTTCTTTACTCTATCCTCAACCCCGGTTAACCAGAAACCTAATCTTAATCACCTTCTGATTTAACACCAAATGGTTAATGTAAGGAAAATTGTCTAGATTCTATTCAATCACACATTTTTTGCTTCTACTTCTTAGTGTAAAAGTAAAATTTACCCTAAAGCTTATCCTTCCCTAACCGTAGCTAGAACAAACAAAGTATCTCACACTTTAAACCAAATTATATCTGAATGTTTAAAGTAACACTGGTTTTCATTCATTCTAACTTTGATGCCATTCATTCTTCTTAAAATATGTGGCAGTTTTACACAATATCTTATATCTTTTTTCTCATCCTAACCCAGCTCTAAATGGAATACCTTGCTAATCCTAAGCCTACATATATCTGAATCATCATGTTAATAAGAAGCCTCTTCACATTTATTCTAACTCTTGCGCAGCATGTAGGTCTAAATTTTACTTGCATTTTGAACCTAAAATTTTTAAGTGTTTTCCTATGTACTGGCAGGTTTTATTTTTCATTATTTTTTAAAAAAATTTATTTTGTTGTAAAGATGCTTTAAAGAGGGATTAAATACACGTGTAACGTAAGGAGTACATTTCTTGTTGAGCATTGTTACCCCCTTCTGTCTTGTTCTCCCACTATCCCATCCCTCCCCACTTACCTTACTCCTCCCTCCCCAGGGTGTAAAGTTCATTTTCAACATAGTGTCTTGTGCGTATCATTGTTGCAATGGGTCATTCTGTGTTGAACCTAAATTTTCTATTTCTCTAATTCTAATTCTAATTCTGTCTGGGATCCTAACACTAACCATAATAATAGTGATAACTCAATTCAGAAGTTAACACAAAATATTGAAGTTTTTATTCATCCTATTAATCCACTGTACATCTTGAATTAAGTTGCAGTTTAGCTTAAATATTCCAAATTAGTTTATATTCACATATATGAAGATGTAATTTTATGTGAAAAGCAGAAGATCTTTGGAGAAAGGAGCAATGAAAAGGAAATAGAGGGAGTATAATCAAATGCTTTAAATATATTATAGAATTGCCACTTCTGACAATTAATAACTATTAAGAAAATAACTAAAAATTAATAAAGAGCACACTGCTTTCTAGTGTTCCTTAAGAGAGCCATGATATGTCTTGTGAAAGAAATACTTGTGTTAGATAAACTTTGTTCGTGCATAATTTATATTGTTATTGGCCATTTATTTAACTTAATGAATAAAAATATATCAAATAATATCCCATGACAAAAAATATAAAACAATTACTTAGCAATTGTTTGAGAAAAAGTTATAGTCATGAGTTTTAGGAAATTGAATTTCTATTTCCAAGAAAATAATGAATTAGGTTTACTAATCTAGTATTTATAGTAAGTTTAGAGAACATAATTGGCATGAAAAACAACTAACTGGACATCTTCTTTCTTGAATGAGTGATATTTTAAACATTGTCTTTTATTCAAATGAATACTTAGGTTTACATTTCAAAATAAATGCAATTTTATCTCCTTTCAGAACAAGTACTTACCCTGCAATTAAATGTACTAGAATATTCAAGTATTTAAAAGCTAAAATTTCTATGTTTGATATGTAACTCTACATATTCAGAACGACATGATTTTTTATTCATAAATGGCTAACCTCAGATTTTTGCTTCATCAATATAAATTGTTTCATGAGGTTGTAGTGAAGGCTCCAGTAACCAGAGTGGTCAAAACCATTTCCTGAATTCTAAATTTTAAATCTAATCATTTTTAGCCTTTGATTATATCATTTATTGTCTCTTCAGAGCAGTTAAGCTAAAATAAATACTACTTTTTAAACATTTCACTCACATTGTAAATAATATTAACATAGGTAAAAAAGACACTAATTATTTCAGACTCATCATATTTGGTGATCTTAGTGTGAAAAATGAAGAGAGTAGAAGGACTTTATACTCAATAAATATTTTTGGTTAAATTAAATCATATATCTGGATTTCTAATTTGAAGGTTAAACACATGGAAACAGGAAAACAATAAAAAATAATTACTTTGGGATCATTTTTCTTCTTAAAATTATGAAGCAAAATTATCTCTAAGAAATATATTTTTCAATAAAATGTTTCAATCCTTAGTAAAGTGCATTATACTTTAATATGAAGTTTTTCTCAAAATAGAAATTCTTCACTAATCTAATGTATGTATTTATGCACAAAATGCTGTGACTTCTAGTCTTGTTATGTGATTTTATGTATATTTTTAGTTGTGACATGATTCCTACTTACATTTATTACAAACATCTGTAATTATACAAATCATGCCTATACACACTAATTTATATAAGATAATATTTAAACAAAATTATCTTTTTTCCTATCTCCAACAGGGAAGGATGAAGTGCTGAAGTATATTACATGAAAGCACTCTAATGAAGAGTCTTTATGGAACGGAAATTTGCAACATGAGAATGGGATCATGAGCATTTTCTACTTGGCTGAACAGGAATTCTTGTTTCTACTTTCTTACCTTTTAATCACACAAGGAAAGCCACAAAATTTGAAGTTCATATGAAGGAATTGCATTCCTAAATGAAGTGGCAACCCTGCTCAAAAGTTTGATCTTTTCACTAGTTCTTTGTGCTTGCTGGCTGATCTATTTCTGTATCATATCTTTCATATTATTAAGCATATTAGTAATTCAGCTGTGAGTACATTGCAAGAGAGTCCTGAAAATCACAACTATTGCTGTGTAATAATCAGAAGAGAGGAAAAAGAGTATAATAATCTTCAATACCTCCCTTTGGCCTTCAATATACCAATTAATTACCAAAACAATCCTGTAAGATGTTAGTTTATTTTTTTCTTTTTAATTAGAGATTAAGCAAGTGCTTTTAGCAGTTAAAAGTGATGACAGCGGTATCAGAGCTCTGATATGAGCACCTTCTCCATAGCAAGTAATGCGCTATGGACTGTAAATATGGAAGATACACTAAAATTCTCTCTACACACACACACACACACACACACACACACACACACACACACACACAAACACACACACACAGAGCTGCCACCAGACACATCAGAGATCAGTTCCATTCATTTGTAATAATAGTTGATTGATGTTTGCGCCATTGCTTTAACTTGGCTTCAAAATCCTGCCTGGACCTTTATCTTTCTCTGAGATCAAGTCCCTAGATCTTAGTATACTCTGTGTCTGTATATTCATAATATGTTCCTGGCTGCTTCAGGCTAATTCACAATACCCTGAATACAGGATCCTCAAACTTGACATCAAAGCAAACTCCATGAATTTATACTACTATTCCAAAATACTAAAATTTATTGGATCTAGAAATGAAAAAAAGACACAACTTGTTACTTTAGTAGCAATTGACATCATGCAAGTAGAAGAATATTGATCAGGAACTGAGGTAAGAGAATTGGAGTATGTCTAAAATGTAGAATACAGGATCTGTATTACAGATGCAAAATCTTGTTCAATAGGCTCATGTAATCTTATATTGGAAGCAAAATTTACATATACAATTTTCCAGTTATTTTGCTTACATATCACTTCTGATCACTATCCTCTTATGAATGTTTATCATATCTTTGAATAAATCACACGATTTGTGTGCAAATTATCATCTTAAGGAAAGACAGTCTGATTTTATATCTTTCCTTATTTTTTGTTCCCCTGTTTGCTGAAAAAAATGTATCCCTGGAAACAGGATACTGACAGCAAATCTGGGTGTAATTTTCATTTTTTAAATTTCAAATATAATATAAACTTTGTTTTGACTAGTCATTTTCTAACAATGAGTGATATTCATGAGCACTAATATTTTGGTGCCTTTAAATAAATTGAGATGATGTTCTGGTACCTCTTGGGTCTAATTGACTTAATCATTGGATCATTCATGTATAAACATTTGATTGTACTTTTTAATTTTTATATATAAAATAGTCCCCAAAGTTTTACTTTAAAGTGATAATTGGAGGGTGTCTTCATGTTCAAAACTTTATATTTATTTCAATTAAAGTACTGAAAACACATGACCTTCACTGGAGCAATATGATGAGAAACATGAGAAAGATGAGAGACATATTTCTAGAAAAAATGAGAACATATTTCTAAAGAGAATGGATATGTTGATTAAAACATAGAAAAGAGTAAAATAGGTTTCATGCTTGAGACTGCATAAATTTCATATGAATGTAGCTCAAGATGAGACGGAGAGATGAATTCATATTTATATCACTGAGATTTATATCACAATACAAGAAATATATATATTTTAAGGAATTGGTCATTCAAAGCCCTAGATACCTAATGGATTAAGAATGGAATTGAAAATTGAAGATGAAAACAAACCAACATGCAGGTATTATGATTTTATAATACTAATATGAAATAACTGAAGCTTTTGTCTTCTGAAAAAGAATGGTTAGCCTATAATTTCAATGTAAGGAATCAGTTGTAATGAGTCTAAAATCTTTTCCTCCAAGATATCCAAGAGTACTATACTCATCCTCTAAAGAGTAAATAAGTAATTATTTTCCTTAGTTTTGCTTAATATTAATTTACTTGTAGCAAAAGGTTAAAATGTCTGCTCTCTTTCTTTCAATGTAATAACATACATTTCATATTATTACTGTCTCTTCATAGAAGCCTGAAATCACTATTTCAAAGTAACACAAACAGAAACACAAAAATAACCGGATACAACCATCACAAAACCTAAATTATGTGAAAAAACCACAATATCAAAAATAAACCTGAGGAAGTGGAAAAACAATGGCAGAATAACAATAGAAAATTACCCCAGCTCTAGCTAATGAAACAGAGATTTAGAGTCCTAGCAGGTACTCCACTTCTAGCAGGTCAAACCAAGTCAGGTATAATTATATATATATATATATATATATATATATATATATATATATATATATATATATATATATATAATTCAAAAGAAGATTTTTATACTGTTTTCACAAGGAAATAGAAATCTATGATAAGTTACCTAGCCAGGCAAGTGACTGTTGTGACTGTGTTTCCCAACATATTCAAAAGCACAGATGCACTGTGGAAATAAAAGGGCCACATGGGAAAAAAGCAGGAACAGAGACAGCCACATCCAAACACAGACACAATTCACCTTACCACTGGACAGTACGAACTGTCTTTGGAACCACAAGTATTAACATGACAACATTTCAGCACAAATGATCTCTAATCCTACGCTTAATGGTCTAGACAAAAACCTAAGTCCAGAAAAACAAATCACAACAGAAGACCAAACCAACACCTGGCAAACCAACCAAGAACATAGAGAGTCACCTGTTAAGATCATAGATCCCCCAAATGAAAGCCAATAAATCCTCCAAATGGACAAAACAAATCAGAAAAATACAAGAAAACTGATGCCGAGGTAGTATAATTCACACAGGAAATGACCAGACATTAGAACAGACAGTTAAGGACCTAGAAGATAGTATTCAAAATACATTAAAAGTACTGCTGAAAAATGTGATTAGCGAAAAGATACAAAACCTCCACAAGGAAATTTGTGAACAAGATGAGACCAACCAAAGATTAGCAAAATAATTCATGTAGACTACAAACAGAAAGATAAATAAATTCTGAGAAGGCAAAGGAGTCCAAGGGAAAAAAATAGATACATAGTTAAAAGGTATGAGAGAAGACACAGCTAAAAAGCCAACCCCTCCAGTGCCCCTACCCAAAGAAAAGATGTAAAGAAAGTCCACACAAGACCTAAAACAAAGCTTTAATAAAGATAGAAACCCTAAAAACTGACAAATTAGGAGACAGAGAAATCCAAAACAAAATAGAAAGTCTCTAGAGCGAAAAGATGATATAGAAGATAATTTTGGGCATCAAAGACAGACTAGGTGTAATAGAAAAGAGGAGAAAATCATTTAGAACAAATCCAAGAAATAAGAAACGATCTTGCTGGAAGTTCCAGATTCAGTTAGAAGATCAAACTTGGGGGAGATAGGTATCAAAAAGGAGAAGAGCAGGAAAAAAAATGGATGGGAAACATATTACAGAATTCAAGCAGAGAACATGCCAAACATCAAAAGAGATAGGCTCATTCAGAGAAGAGAAGCCTTTAGAACACCAGAGAATACCAGAACAGAACAACCCAACCCACCACCACATCATAATCCATTAGAGGATCATTAGAGATCAAGGAAAGGATTCTTAAAGCTGCCAGGAGAAAAGACTGATTATTTATAAAGGATATACAGTCAGAATAAATAATGATTTCTTGGCCGATATGGTAAAAAGGAGAGCCTGGCATGATATATGGCAAACATTGAAGGCAAACAACTAGCAACCGTGAATATTGTCCCAAGCAAATCTCTCCTTTACATTTAAAGGATATATAAAGGATATATAAAAGGATATATATTTAAAGGATATATAAAAAATATTTCATGACAAAGAGAACTTGAAACAATTTATCTCCACCAAATCGGCAAGATTGAAATTAATCAAATATATCCTATATAGAGAAGGTCAAGAAGAACAGGAACTGGTTATATAAAATGCTCCCTACCAGAGAACAAAGTAAATATAATAAGAATAGATGAGGCACAGCTCCTAACAGCAGGTGTATAAAATAGCAGGAATTATTAGATATTTCCCAGCCTCAACTCTCAATATCAATGGACTTAAATTTCCAATTAAAAAACACAGATTAGGGGCTGGGAAGATGGCTCAATGGTAGAGCGTTTGCCTTGCATGCCTGAGGCCCTGGGTTCGATTCCCCAACATCACATAAGCAGAAGAAAAACAAGTCAGAAGTGGTGCTGTGGCTCAAGTGGTAGAGCACTAGCCTTGAACTGAAGAGCTGAGGGACAGCGCCCAGGCCTAGAGCTCAGGCCCCACAACTGGACACCCCCCCAAAAAAAGAAAACATAGATTAGATAGTAGTTTCAAAAACAAGACACATCCATCCAGTTTCCACTAGAGATACATTTCATTGACAAAAACAAACACATACTCAAACTGAAAGGCTGGAAGGAAAATTTTCAAGCAAATGGACAGCATAAACAGGCCACAGTAGAATTACTAACATAAAATAATATAGAATTCAAATTAAAATTAGTAGGAAGAGACATTACATATTGATAAAGCAGCTCTCCATTAGGAGGATATATCAAGTTTAATATCAATGCCCTGAATCCTGGAGCACCCCACATCATCAACCAAATACTACATAACCTTTAAACACATCTCAACCCATCATTGTCATGCATGGATTGGTTATCCAAGAGAAACTCAACCAAGAAACTGAAGACCTAAATAATTGCATTGACCACCTAGCCCTAAGAGACATCTACAGAATATACACTCAATGTCAGTATATACATTCTTTGCAGCAGGTCATGGAAGATTCTCCAAAATACAACCTATCCTATGTCACACAGAAATTCTGTCCAAATTGAAAGAAAAATTAATTGAATTCCCAAACCTTGTCAGACCACAGCAGAATAAACTTACAATTAAACAGCTAAAGCAAAAAAAATTGTCAAACCCATGAGGACTGAACAAGATATTGCTGAATGACCAATAGGGCACTGAAGAGATTAGAATAGAAATCTGAAAGTTTCTGGAATTTAACAAAAATGAACACACAAAATATCAGCTCCTCTGGGACATATTAAATGCAGTACTTACAGGAAAATTTATAGCTTTGAATGCCTACATCAAGCAATTGGGGAAATCTCAAATCAGTATTTTTATTATGTACCTAAAGCTCTTTGAAGAGAGGAACAATTCCAAACCTAAGTGGGCGGAAACAAATGAAAAAATTAAGTCAGAAATAACTAAATAAAGACAAAGTAAAACATAGAAAGATCAACAAAACAGAGCTGGTTCTTTCAATAAATTAACAGACTTGACAGACCCTTACCAGATCTGACTAAAAAGAGACCTTATATAGATAGAAAGATAAGTAAAAACACACAGATTGGGAGAAAGTCTTTAGTTGCTCTGCAACATACAATGGCCTCATATCTCAAATATTCTTAGAGCCCCAAAAGTTAACCCCCCCAAAAAAACAAATCCTCATAGAAACAACAACCTTCATAATATAAGTGGGCTTAAGATTTAAGGAGAGACCTCTCTGAAGAAGAAATATGAATGGCCAATAGATACATGAAAAAATATGCAACATTTCTGGCCATAAAAGAAATGCAAATCAAAGCAAAATTGAGATTCCACCTCACCCCAGTTTGAATGACCATTACGAAGAAAACTAATAATATCAGATGCTGGGCTGGTGGGGATATGGCCAAAAAGGAACATTACTACACTCACTATTGGTAGAAATGTAAACTTGTTCAAATACTCTGTAAAAAAGTGTAGAGGTTCCTCACTGGAACTCCCCTATGACCCAGCAATGATGGATCAAGAAAATGTCATATATATTCACAAGAAAATTCTATGCTTTCATCAGAATGAATGAAATTGCACCATTTGTAAGGAAATGAAATAATTTGGAAACATAATAATTCAAACAAGCCAGACCCAAAGAATCATAGGCTACATATTTTGACTCATTTTGGAAAAACTAGTATATGTCTAGGATATTCCCAATAGCTCAATAGCAATATGCATATCACCATAAAATGATTCTTATCGAAATGAGCTCCAAGAAATGGATACAAGATGATTGTATAGTGAACTGTTTTTAGTTATTTCTATTTAGTTTTTACCCTTTGGTTTATTCCCTGTAGTCACTGTTTTTGATTTCTGTACCCTTTGTCTTATACATAAGTTAATCTGATTTGGGGAAGGGAAGGGAAATCATAAAAATGGTGTGACAAATATTATCCAAAGCAACAGTGATATTCACTAGACGCTACGTTACAAATCTATACCGGTTCATCCTGTATCTCTACTATTTTCTACATTATGACCTAAATGCCCCAGCAATTCCACTTTGCTTTACTTTAAAAAAATATTCTCTCTTAATGTTTGAGTTTAGTGTGTGTGTGTGTGTGTGTGTGTGTGTGTGTTTACAAAAAACAGAAGACAACATTTTTCCTCATTTAGAATACATCATTCAGGTCATTATAGGTTGTGGATAATGGGAGAAGTCTTGTTTTAAGGATGAAACATAAAAAAATATATTTGTGCATGCACCACAGTTTATTAGTCTGTAGTTGAACACTTAACTTCAATTATTATCTTGGCTTTTGTGAATAATGTGAATAACAATGAAATACAGATATATTTACAAGTTACCCAGAGAGAAATAATCACATGATTGGTGGGTCAGATGATATTTCAACTTTGGATTTCTTTAGAAAACTGCATACTATTTTCTACAAGGAGAATACTAACCTGTATTTTGACCAAGAGTGTAGAAAGTTTCCCTTTCTCCACACTCTCACCAGCCAACATTATTACCTTTTGAGTTTTTTTTAAAAGGGCAGGTTTTTACTGTGTGGAGGACCCAAGATGACCTCAGACCCAAATCCTTTTACTCCAACCTCCTAAATGCTTCGAATTACAAGCCTTTACCACCACACCTGGTTCTTTTGATTTTTTGATGAGGGTTATAATAGTTATGAAGTAGTATCATAGTAATTTTGAATTGCATTTCTCTAATGACTTCTGTTTACAAAGCATTAAGCCAGCATAGAAGTGGTATTAAACACAACTTTGCAAACCCACTGGCAATTTTCTTTGGGCCTGGCTTGCTTCACTTAATATAATTTTTTACAAGTCTTTCCATTTCCTAACAAATGGGGCAATGTCATTCTTTCTGATGGAGACATAGAATTCCATTGTGTATATATACCACATTTTCTTGATCCATTCATCTAGAAGGGACATCTGAGTTGGTTCCATATCTTAGCTATCATAAATAATGCTGCAATAAACATAGTTGTGATAGTAGTTTTAGTATGGTCTTGTTTGTGGTCATTTAGGTAAATCCCCAAAAGTGGGATTGCTGGGTCAAAGGGAAGCTTTATGTGGAATCTTTTGAAGAACCTCCATAATGCTTTCCAAAGTGGTTGAACACGTTTACATTCCCACCAACAATGCTGTATGGTTCCCTTGTGGCCACATCCCCTCTAGCATCTGTTGTAAAAATATGGAACGCTCCACGAATTTGCATGTCATCCTTGTGCAGGTGCCATGCTAATCTTCTCTGTATCGTTCCAATGTGAGTGTATGTGATGCTGAATTGAGCACAGAATATTTTTTATATCTAAAGTGCAATTGATTTTTTTAAACTACACAATTCAAAAAAAGGAAGTTCAAAAGAATTGTCGTAAAATTTTACAACCATATATTTCTTTTTTATTTTTATTTTTTGTGAACATACTGTACAGAGGAGTTACAATTACATGGGCAAGATAATGAGTACATTACTTATCAAGCATTGCAGCCTCCTCCTTTGTTTACTCTTCACATCTCTTCCCAGCCTCCTCCCCCCGCCTCCCCCACCCAATCCTCTCCTCCCCCTCTCCCCCCCCGCACCAAAGTTGTAAAGTTCGTTTTCGACATAACAACTTGTACTTATTGTTGCAACGGGTCCACCTGTATCCTTAAATGACTTGTTTTTCCCCATCTCCTCCACAAATTATACTGACATCAAATATAGTGAAAGCAGGGGTTATAATGTGGGGGAGGGACATACAAAGCAACAAAGAAATAATCTTATAAATGCATAAGAAACAAATGCATGAAAGAAAAAAAACATTTAAATACATATCTAAGGATTCATTTTCCTAACATCACATTATCTGACCTTTTTTGCTTGACTCATACATATACTAGATATTGCAAATAAGGGAAACCATGGGACCTATGTTTCTTTGGGCTTGGCTTACTTCACTTAATATAAATTTTTCCAAGCCTTTCCATTTCCTAACAAATGGGGCAATGTCATTCTTTCTGATGGAGGCATAGAATTCCATTGTGTATATATACCACATTTTCTTGATCCATTCATCTACTGAGGGGCATCTGGGTTGGTTCCATATCTTAGCTATGGTAAATAATGCTGCAATAAACATTGTTGTGCTGGTAGCTTTAGTGTGGTCTTGTTTGTGATCATTTGGGTAAATGCCCAAAAGTGGGATTGCTGGGTCATAGGGGAGCTCTATGTGAAGTCTTTTGAGGAACCTCCAAACTGCTTTCCAAAGTGGTTGAACAAGTTTACACTCCCACCAACAATGAAGTAAGGTTCTCTTCTATCCACATCCCCTCCAGCATCTGTTGTTATTAGATATTAGAGTTCTTGATTTTTGCTATTCTAACTGGGGTGAGGTGGTACCTTAATGTTGTTTTGATTTGCATTTCTTTTATGGCTAGAGAGGTTGAGCATTTCTTCATGTGTCTATTGGCCATCCTTCTTTCTTCTTCAGAGAAGTTTCTCTTTAAGTCTTTAGCCAACTTATTTCATGGGCAGTTGTAGAACCATACATTTCTTACATAAGCACACATTTAAAAATAAAGTCAAGATTGACATGTCAAAAACAAAATAATTCCAGATGTTTGTTATTCAAGAAACGTATAGGAGGAGGAATTCAACTATTCTGTACAAGGCACCTGTCATAATGAACACTGCAGCAAGTGTTAAGGTTTGTTAAAAGTTTTAATGTTTTAAATATATTTAATTTTGGGAATTTGTTTATATATGCCAAAATTAGGACTGTTTGGCAGGTATAAAACTTTTCTATAAAGTATTTAAGATTTATAATAGCAGACATATCTACTAAGTATGTACATTTCAGAATTTAGAGCAATTTTATTAATGAGAAGTCACAAAGTTTTGTGTAAAGAAGCAGAATAAAGAGTTCACACTTTGTTTACTACACAGTTTCTGTTAAAACTTTAGGGCTTCCTTAGTTTATATGTTAATGAGGAAAAATGATGATATAAGCCATAAACAAATAATGAAATGTGCCATAAATAGTAATCTTAGTGGGTAACTTTAAAGACTGCTCATATTCTATAAAACTCTTGTTGAACATCACAACCTTAGTCAGTGTTAAATGTACAAGAATATGAGAAAATAGTAAAACCTAATATGTAGCATATTTCAAATAGTTAAAACACTGATGTTTTTTACTTTATTAATTAATATTTAATTATTGGTTTTCTTTATTTGTAGCATCGCTTTCCTTGTTGACATATAGTACAACTTTTTTGGGGGGGGGCATCCAGTCATGGGGCCTGAACTCTGGGCCTGGGCCCTGTCCCTCAACTTTTCAGCTCAAGGCTAGTGCTCTGCCACTTGAGCCCCAGAGCCACTTCCGGCTTTTTTCTTTTTGCTTATGTGGTGCTGAGGAATCGAACCCAGTGCCTCAGGCATTCAAGGCAAACGTTATACCACTGAGCCACCTTCCCAGCCCTTGTACAACCTTTTGTAAGTCATCATTAGGAGGTGCTTTGAGAAGGTTACTTGGATGGCCAAACCAATTTTTATAGGTGCATGTTAATTTACAAAGAGGAAAATTAAGAACAAAATATGTATTAAAGAATAGAGTCTGAATCAGGAGTGTTGATAAATGTTCACACCTAGTATCTTAGCCCTAGGCTGAAGCAGTGGTATTACAGAGTTGAGGCCACAAAACGTGACAGACTGTGTTTTGTTTTGTTTTGTATTTTGATTTTGTTGGTGATGGGGCATGAACTCTGGGGCCTGGGTGCTGTCACTCAGCTCAAGGCTAGCGCTTCCACTTGAACCATTGCACCACTTCCATCTTTTTTGCTTATGGGTGCTGAGGAATCAAACCCTGGGCCTTATGCATGCAAGGCAAGCACTGTATCACTGAGCCACCTTCCCAGCACCTGGGAGACTGTGTTTTAAAAAAAACCATCTAAACAACATTTGCTTTCTGCTTTGGGTTATATAAGGAAATACATAAATATATTTTTATATTTTTGTGAATTGTACTTCTAAATTTATACTAACTTCAGCCACTTTATCCTTTTCAAAGTCATGAAATATCTCTGAGAGTTTGCTTCTGTGAAAATTGTTTTTGCATTTATAATTTCTTCTGAGTTATTTTTATTTTTATCAAAATAACTTTATATTTCATGTTGATGGGTTATCATACATCAAATGCCTTCAAATGTACATGTAGAGTTTAAAGATAGCAGTATGAATATTCTCATACAGCTCTTGTTTATCTGTTATGCACTTCCAGTATTATGATATTTCTCTCTCTTTCAATCTCTCCCATTTCCTCTCTTTCTCTTTCATGCTCCATGTCTGGTACTTAGGATTTCGGCTGGTCTACTATTCCTTCAGTATCCACTGGTTTTGTGGGAACATGATAGCGACCATCAGTTACCCTTGCATTCTTTAAGACTTATAACAGTTACATGATATTATTCTTTGCCATTCAAAATGGCAAACAGCAAATCTAGGAATTCCTTTTCATTTTATTACTATTATAAATTTTATCTCATAAAAATTGTTGGGATGGATAAGATACTGTGACCTGTGACCTAAAAGTTCTTTTTCTTGGGGCTGGGATAGTGGCTCAGTGGTAGAGCGCTTGCCTTGCATGCCTGAGGCCCTGGGTTTGATTCCTCAGCACCACATAAGCAAAAAGAAAAAAGCCGGAAGTGGCGCTGGGGCTCAAGTGGTAGAGTGCTAGCCTTGAGCTGAAGATCTGAAGGACAGCGCCCAGGCCCAGAGTTCAGGCCCCACAACTGGACCCAAAAAGAAGTTCTTTTTCTTTTACAAACAACCTTTTTCTTTTATTATCAGTTAGTGACTACATATAATGAAAACAAAGCTATCCTATGGAAAGTAGACCGAAGTTGCTCACAGGGATGAAAAACAAAGGAATGTGAGAAGTGAGTACAAAGGATGCCCATCATAGAGCACAGATCCTAGGAGCAATTTATCATGTACACTTTGTGAGAATGACAATGTGCTGGAAGTATAGGTTAAGTCACTGAACAACTGATATATATATATATATATATATATATATATATATATACACATATTTATATCTGCATATTTATTTATATATGCATATATATGTTTTTATGCCCTTATATATGTACAAATGTATGTTACTATACACACAAGTACACGTATACATATACACATGTATACATGCACACATGGAGAAAGACACATAGTTACAGACAACACAAGTTTCACTAGTTGTTGAATATGCCTTGAGTGGAATGCTTGGAACCAAATATGTTGAAGATGTATTTGTCCCTCAGAATTCTTTTACCACTCCTCTTATCTCTTAAAATTGGTAGTTTTTGACAGATTCGATTTGCAAAATGTGGTACAAGTGATAGCAAATCACTCAGAAATCTCAGTAAGTAAAGGTCATATGTTGTTTCTTTGCTCCCCACAGAATGCTTGTTCTTGTAGACACTCTCAACAACCAAAGCAGCAGGAGAATACCCTGGTAAAGAATAAAGTTATAAAGCTTTAAATGGCATCCTTACTTGAACTCTTTTTCAACAGCCAGCATCAATTCCTAAGCAGATGAGGGAATCCTCAGAAGACTGGATTCTACATATACATTTAACCAACCCATGTGAAAAGTCCTATGTGAGAAATGCTGACTGAGGTCTTGCTGATTTCCTGGCTAAGAAAATAAGGAAAAAAAGAAAATATTTTTTTAATTTAATTTAATTTTATTTGTGAACATACTGTACAGAGGGGTTACAATTACATGGGCAGGATAATGCGTACATTTCTTACCAAGCATTGCAGCCTCCTCCTTTGGTTTACCCTTCACATCCCTTCCCAGCCTCCCCCCACCCCCCCTCTTTGTTGCTTTGTATGTCCCTCCCCCACAGTATAACCCCTGCTTTCACTATATTTGATGTCAATATAACTTGTGGAGGAGATGGGGAAAAACCAGTTGTTTAAGAAAATATTTTTAATGTTTTAAAGTTTGAGAATAATTTGTAACCTGTCAACAAATGTGTAGAACACAATTATACCAAGTGAAAAAAAAAATGCTGGCGTTTCATTTATGTGCTCTTGGCCTTGGCAAGTGATTTTAGGTGTGTCAACACAAGTAGAATCAGCAAAAATCAAGCCATCACTTCTTCATTTAAGATGCAAGGAAAGGATACAGGTTGACCCATTTTAACAATGAGATGTACAACACAGTCTATCAGAGTGGGGGTGAATGGGAAAGTTGGGGATGTGTGAAGGAAAACTATGGTAGAGGAAAAACAAATGATGGGGTAACAATGCTCAAGAAGAAATGTACTCATTACCTTACTTAGGTAACTGTAACCCCTATGTACAGTATATTTACAATAAAAATACATGTTAAAAAGATACAAGGAAAACTTCTGTACCTATAGGAATTTGTATTTGTCACTCAATATCAGTAAGGTATTGGTTTTAGGACCAGAGGCTATGAAAACTTTGGATACTCAAATTCTCTACATGAACACAGTATATTATTTACTTTAGAATCTGCCCACAAGCTAGTGCAGAGTAATTGCTATGAAAATTTTTACTACATTCTATCTTTGTAATGAAACATAAAATTATATGCACTATCAACAGATACAATTTTTTTCAGATAAATTTTGTCTGCAGTTTGTGGATGGAATTGGGAGAGCAATTTTGAAAAGCACAAATTTCATCACCAAGACCGGTCTGCAAATTGTAACAAGGAGCTAATACAGCATCATTGAATAGCATGGAACTCTAAGGAGAAGTACTTGAATTGAGACATTATCAAAAAGTGTAACAATCCAAGGACTTTTTAGAAATTCAGCTGCTAGATTTCTCATGGAGAGCTTTCATAACACTTTGTGAAGCACAAGTCAGAACCTCACTGAAGTGTAGATGGTTTTCCCTCTCCTTTCTGTCATGCTTTGTCATTATCAATCAACATATAGCTAATCTTGAATAATCCTCTAATAACAAAATGTTGATGGAGTGTTTATATGTAGAAAATCTGGGAAGGCTAACTTTTTCCAATTAGGACAGTCTGTCTTCTATGACCCAGCAGAGAGAAAACTAGGTAAGCATCCATTTGTAACCTTCTGAATAATTCTGATTCTGCCCACATCAGTTATCTATCCATACCTGTGCACAAGTGAGAAGATTTTAAAAGCATTTAGTATTTAAAATTTAAACTTAAATATAGAATGAAATTAGTTCCAATGCATTACATTAAGATATTTAGAGACAACTGAGAAACCTAAAGGTCTATAAGATTTATTTTTATTGGAAGTGAAGGAATATTGGAATTTGATTCTCTACGGTTTAAGCAATTTGCAGCAGACTTGATACTTATTAAATTTTGTATATTGAAAGGAATACAAGCCTCAACAATATGTCAATACTATCCTCTTATTTACCTCTAAAGGTTTATGCTTCTGGTCTCTTAATATTAAAACTTCAAAAAATTTTATCTGTAGCAAGTTGTGCAAAGGGGTTTCACTTCCTCATGTCAGTGTTGAATAGAGTGTATGTGCATTTCAATGTTCAGTGCATCTGGATCATTGTCAAATTTTCCATTTTTCTTCCTTCCCTTACCCCAAACCCACCTATCCCTTCAAATTTCCTACTTATAGTCTCACATATGTACATTGAGTGTTATGACTGTATTAGTCCGCCATTTCACTCTCCAGCCTTCTGCCCTACTCCCTTTAAGCCAAGATCCCCTTTTAAGACTTGTTTCAACTTCATGGTATTTTGTTAAATATCTCTACCTTTGGCATTTGGCTATGGGCTTGCCACATCCTCTCTTCCATGTTTGACCACATAAATGAGTATATTTCTCCACATTTCTAATCTCTGAATGGCTGAGATAGGTCTCTTTTACTATTCACCTTCTGTCCTAAATTTAGAATTGCACCTTCAGAGCCATCCTATAGAGTTTTTTTCTTCTCTACACACTGAAGATGGAAAGGAAATAATTTCTATGCTCTTAGCATTATGCTATCCATCATGAATTTCCATGCTTATCACTTCAGCAGTCTATGTTTAAGGACGATCTTCAATTTCTGATGATAGGAGCATGAGTCAGTTTTAATTATGCAGATTCCACTATGTAGTGAGCCCTAAATTTTCAATAAATTTCTAGTAACTTTTTATTAATAATTTAAAAAGTTTTATTTCAGTATTTGAAATGCTGCCCCAATTACTTTAAAAGTTTCACAATATGTTAGACTGCACTTTTCCCCCCATTTTCCCCACTAGTTCAGGTTAAGTCTCCTTTGGCTTTATTGTTTGAGAGGCCAAGGGATGAGGGTAAACAGAGAAATGATCATTATTCAGATATCTCCTTTCTCTTCTGTTTCTGCTATTATTGTTGAGAGGAAGACTGGAGCAGGGAACAAGAGTGATGCTTGACTTCACCATACAAGGGAGCATTCCTGGCATGTCAATTATTGTTTCTCAGTATAACTTAAACTGCTTACTCTTGCCTTCTCTGTAACAGTAACTGAACTGTGGCTTCCTTGGTGCAGGAGGAAGCACACTAACAGGTTACTACCTGTAAATTGGTATCTTATATCTCAGCTTACTACCAAAAATATAAAGCTTTGGCTACATAAATGCAAAGGTACTGATTGTCCAACAATACCTTAGTGAGCAGTAGACAATTCTACTCAGCTGCCCTCTCTTCTCATATCCTCCCTTTAACTCCCCTCCACTCATTTACCCTTCGATTCCTTCTTTCTTTGTCTCTCTTTCCTCCATATTAATCTCTATCTTCTCTCCTTTTCTTTTCCAGTAGCAAGTGATTTGGTTTATCAGACCACACATAAATAATTGAACAAATATTTATTTCTCCTCTTTTTGTGATTATTTATTCTTAAGAAGTGAGTTCTAGCACAGCACCAGTGGCTTACACCTAGATACACAGTAGGTTCAAATTTGACAATTGCAATTCCAAGCTATTTTAAGTAGATAAACCTAAGACATTCTTTTCTCCACTTGTGGTAAAAGGAAGAAGTGAAGGTGTGGCTCAGGTGGTATAGAGCAAACATTGAGAATTAAAGCCCAGATAGAGCTCAAGGCCATGAGTTCAAATCCCAGTACCAGCACAATATAAAAAAAACTGAGTCCTTTGTCTTTGAAAAGGGATATTTCTCCAAAAATTCATACCCAGGGAAAATTTCAAGGTCCAAGACTCTTTGTAAGGCTCTTTCACATCTTAAACTGATTCCTCTGCTTGATTCACATTGTGGAAAATAGGAGTCACACTTCACATTAAAAAGTATGTGCATTGCTGAACAGTTCTTACCATTTTTAATGTAAAGGAAGCATGAGAGAGGAATTCACCTCACTTGGGTGAGTTAGGTTTGACTCACTGACAGACTTTTGCAAGTAAATGAGGGTCTGTTTACACATAAAGAAGTCTATACAGATGGTTTTCTAGGAGAGAGAACAAGGTAGCTGTTGTCCAAGTTTGAATCAGAGTAAGTTTATTCTGATGATATTGCAAAGAGAAGCTCATCTCATAGAACACTATGCAGACAGTAATTTCAAAAGGATGAAAAACCCATGTCTATGTTGTGAAGAGCCAAGTTTTTGCAAACAAAAAGCAGTTTCCTTAGCCATGAAAATATAAGTTAGAGTAAAAGGAAATATGTTAAATATGGTTAATGGCTGAGTGACATGTGTAAAAGAGTTCTGTAACCACAACTAAACTATAAATTTTTCATCATGTCCCTAACAAGAATCTGCAAGATAGGCCTGGCTAAATCTGTCATAGAGGACTGAGTTCATGCAATTGTCAGTTTTGTTTAGGGTCCAATATCTACAGTCGCTTGGGCTGCAAACCGCTCACACCACATGCAGTGTCTGGAAAAACATGCTGTCTTGCTAGGCAACTAAGGGATTTTTGTGCCACTGTGAATATTTATCGTTTTTCTTATAATTATACCTGCCAGTGTGAAGTCATTTCTCAATAAGAATAATAGTTTCTGTACCCTTTGTTCCACTAACAATTCTCAGATGTAAATATAGCCGGGAGCCCGTGGCTCATGCCTATAATCCTAGCTACTCAGGAGGCTGAGATCTGAGGGTCACAGTTCAATGCCAGCCCAGGCAGGAAATTCCATAAGATTCTTATCTCCAATAAACCACCAGAAAACTGGAAGTGGAGCTATGTCTCAAGTGGTAGAGCTCTTGCCTTGAGCTGAAGAGCACAGGGACAGCACCCAAGCCCAGAGTTCAAGTCCCAAGACTGACCAAAAAAAAAAGTATGTATATATATATATGTATGTATATATATGTATAAATGATGAGATGAATTACATTTAAATATAAATCAATATTTATGATATACATTTAAAATATATATATATGATATATTTATAATTTACACATATATTTATATATAAGATCATATTATATCTATATGTTTATAAATATATTTGTAATTAATGTCCAAAGAGTACATCTGAAGATTTTGGGGAAAATGTAGTGTGTCTAAAGGCTTATTACTGATCCATCATACTTTCAATCATTTTTTCCACTTATTACAATGTCTGGAGTACCAAGACAATGATTATTTTATTCCTTACAATTTTGGATTAGAAACACCTACTTACTTGGTATGAAACCTACCAAAATGTGATCTTGAAACCACACACCACAAACTGGACATATACATCAATTTAGCAACTTACAGGTCTCAAACTTTTATTTGAATCCTGTATCTCGTATACATTGTTTCCTTCGAGTCAGCTACATATACAAACATGCCTAGATTTTCATCCTCACATGACATAGTAAACGTAACATTGTAATAAAAAATAATATGATACTAAAAAAACACCTTTGCAAAAGTAATTAAATTTTATTTTTTAAATTTAATACACTATTGAAATACTGATGAAAGAGCAGCTGAGAGGATGTTTCAAATATTAGAGTGCCTGCCTAAAGAGCATGTTTCTCATTCCAAACATCATTATTTACATCCTTCCTTCTCCCACATAAAAAATAAATAACTACAGAATTAGCCTACATGTTCCTTAATCACTCATTGAAGAAAGAAATTGTATATATATATATATATATATATATATATACATATACACAATGAGGTACTATTTAGCCACACATAATTATGAAATCATATTATCTTCAAGAAAATAGAACTGGAAACATTCATATTAAAGCAATAAGCCATACTGTGAAAAACAAATACTAGATTTCTCATATGCAGACTCTAGACCCAGAAAATAAAATGAATAACCCAGGTGTAATAGATAGAACTGATTAAATTTGGAAAAAATAAGAGGAGATGAAGAGAAATACTGTGGAGTAAATATGTTCAAATATTTCATAAGTTAGTATGATGACATAATAAAACATAACTATAAAAATAGGCTAATGAAATTAATAAAAGGAATAAAATTCAGCAAGCTACATTATATGGACGTATGTGTATAACACAATAAAATACCTTGTGAAATTAATATTTGCTAATAAAAAGGCAGAAATTAATTCCAGTTGTTATAGATTCATATGTTAATTTCTATTTTTTGCTCAGATATTTCCCTGATAAAGTAAAAGGAGAAATAGGTTTTGTTCATTTAAATTATTCCAGTTAACTACTGTCAATGTGAAATTATTCAACTTAATTATTACATTAGAATATTTCCAATGTACACTTCAAAATATTACCCCATAGCTATATACTTTTTGCTATTTATTGAATATGTTTCCTTTACTTAATTAGTATAGACCATTTTCTGAATGTAGTTTGGTTTATGCAACTAAGATATATAATATCTGACCAGGAAATCAATTATTCAAACAGTTTTTATCAAAAATGCCTATAACAAAATAAAGAGGTAAATCCAAAGTATGTATCTTTGAAGACAATACCTGTTTAGTCCTCTTCTCACATTCCCCATTCCCTTCTTGAGAATAATACACATTGTAAGGAAATGCTTTAAATGTTTTACAGAAATAGGTTGACTTTAGACCAATGAGTTACTCTATGCTGCATTTTTATTTACATTATATACAAAAAAGCAAAATTCTTACCTTATCATTTTCCTTAGACTTTATACTCATGTTTAAGCTCTGATGGGTGACAGATAAAGATATAAACATTTTTGAACAGTGGCTAAATTTAGGCTGAGGAATTTATGTACAACTATACTCTTGCAGATAAGCCTCATCAGTGTTAAGACCATGATAGCAAAATGTTAACCCAAGGTCTTAACAGTCTCTGAGCACCCTGAACATCCCACCCCCAAGAAGATGTCACTACCATCCTCAGACCAAGTGTAGACAAATCTCAGGACATCTCACACATCTGGAATGGCTCATAACACATCTTGGCATTTCCTAACTGTACTCACCAATATGCAGAAAACTCAGCTACCTTATTATTGGTTGTAGGTCATGGGGTTTGAATTCTAGACCTGCACGCAGTCCCTCAGCTCTTCAGCTGAAGGTGGGCGCTCTACCACTGGAGGTACAGCACCACTTCTGGCTTTCGGGTGGTTCACTGGAGATAAAGTCTCACAGATTTTCTTGTGCAAGCTGGCTTTGAACCGCGATCCTCAGATCTCAGCCTCCTGAGTAGCAACGATGACAGTTATAAGCCACTGGCAGTGACCGGCTTCAGCCACCTTCTTAGACACAGGGGAAACCCAACTCATCAGGCCACAAACCACATGCAACCCTTCAATTCAGACTTTGTCACCAGCATCCAAAACCATTCTTCCATGGATGGAGAGCATATAATTGACACTACCATCCCACCCCTGCTCCCATTCACCCACTCCCTGCCTGCCACAGGCCATGACCTCTGGAGTTCTTGGTAAGGCACCGCCCACCCTGCTATGGCTTCACACTGGGGCAAACCTGGAGAATTCTTAGAAATGTCTGTACAGTGAGGCCAGCATCTGGTCTCCCAACCCCAGCAACCCCACTACTTCACCATCCCTTGCAAGCAAGGAAGGGGTGTCTTTCTTTCTTGTTTTTTTTTTTTTTTTTTTTTTGGTTGAGGGGCTTGAACTCAGGGCTTGGGTACTGTCCCTGATGACTAATTTTCCTCCAGGCCAATGCTCTACCACTTGAGCCACAGTGCCACTTCCGGTTGGAGATTGGAGATGAAGCTCTTGTAGGACTTTCTTGCCTGTGCTGGGTAAAGATATCCTCTGGATCTCAGGCTCCTGAGCGGCCAGGATGGCAGGTGTGGGATGACAGGAGTGAGACACCAGCTCATGGTGTAAGGTGTCTAGTCCTTCAGAATTTCCACCTAGTCCTCCTCTAGATGCTACCACCTAGACACCCCTCCATCTCCATCAGGGAGAGCAAAGGAAGGCTCAGAATCTGGGTGGGACCATGGGAATTAAAGGGCCCGCTTCACACCAGTAGCCGTCTCTAAGCTCCCATCTGCTTCCTCTGGATTGCCTGGTCATCCAGGGCAGATCAGACCCACTAGGAGTTCTGGGGCCTGCCCTATATCCTCCTGCCCAACCCAACCAATATCTGAGGATTTCTGGGGCCAGCTGCTCTATGTCCCAGTGGAAGACTTTGGGAAGGTTTCTGATAACTGGATCCAGGGGTGCCCAGGGCAGAAGGAGTGTCCAACTCCCCTCTGTCAATGGAGACAGAAAGCATGGATTGATCTACTAAGAGCTTTAGGGCATAGTCAACCACCTGTCACCAAGGTCCCTGGGAGAACTGTTTTATAGTGACAGCCCTGGGGCCTGACCTCGGGGCCCTGGCGCTGTCACCCACTTTCTTTGTCTCCAGGGGAGCGCTCTTTCACCTGAGCCACAGTGCCACTTCCAGCCTTTTCTGTGTATGCAGGACCTAGGAATCGAACCCATACTTTCCTGCATGCTAGATGAGCGCTCTACCTCTAAGACACAGTCCCAGCCTTGGATAGCTTTTTTTCTGTGACCCCTCAGGCCTGTCTCGGGACAATCTCGCATATCTATACCAAGGCTCACACATCCACACTGAGTCTCTCACCAGCATCCCCGGCTAGACATGTTGTCCATCATATTCAGCACCTTTGATCTCTGTGCTTCCTGTCAGATCCTCCTTGTTAAGCAAGACCCCCTTTTCAAGTTCTGCCTCCAAGAAGCCCATTCCGATCACCTAGGCAGAGCTGGCGAGTCTCCACTATGCAGGTTGCTGGCCTTGTCATACTCTGCCTTCCATTCAGTGTGGGTTGAGAGTGCACGAAAGGGAAGACCTGGATTCCAGCACCGGATTTCTGACAGCCCTGGTATACCACCCAGGGACAAGTATTGTATAACACTCCATGAGAGGGGGCTCAAGGCCCGGGGAATCTGTGGGCAACAAGATGGGGCCATTTCTTTGTGTGGGCTTGATCTGAGGATCTGGGAGCTTTCTCTCTGAGTTTTATTGTTCAAGGCTGGTGCTCTACCACTTGAGCCACAGCTCCACTTCTTGCTCTTTCGTGGTTCCATGGAGAGTAGAGTCTCATGGGCTTTCCAGCTTATGACTGGCTTCAAACTGTGATCCTCAGATCTCAGCCTCCTGAGTAGCCAGGATGACAGGCATGAGCCTGAGCCCCAGGTGACGGGCACCAAATGTTTTTTTTTGCTCCTATTTATCAACTGTCAACTAGCAAGCCCAAGTTAAAATAATCAGTTACAGGGGATCAAAGTCCTCTCCTAAGTCAGTCAATCCAAGGAGATAAAGTGTCTTTGGAAAAGGCTAGTCTGAATTGGCTTAAGGGTGTTTGTGTGTGTGTGTGTGTGTGTGTGTGTGTGTGTGTGTGTGTGTGCGTGTGTGTGTGTGAGTGTCTGGAATACCTACCCTCAACTCTGCGGTGCCTCATCCTTCCATCAGGGAGTGCATTCAGAATCCTGACCACAAGGAAGGTGGGTGGGAGAGGGTACCTAAGGTCACATCCAGAAGGATGATTCAAATTCTGTCCTGCAACTGAAGCCTGGACAGATAAAGAAAAGAAGGAGAGGTTTAGGGGAACATCAAGGGGAGCCCCTTACCTTTGGCTACAAGTACCAGCAAGAAGACAGAATCCATCTTTCTTGGTAGTCATATAAAAGGTGTATACTGTAAATTTATTTTATGATTGTGTTGGTCCTAGGGCTAGAATTCAGGGCCTGGGTGTTATCCCTGAGCTTCTTTTGTTCAAGCCTGAGGCTCTACCACTTGACCACAGCACCACCTCTGGCTTGTGTGTGGGTTTGGGGAGGGAGATATTTTATGGGAGGTAAGAATCTCACTGACTTTCCTGCCTGGGTTGGCTCTGAGTCATGACCATCAGACCTCAGCCTCCTGAACAGCCAAGATGATGGGTGGGAGCCATGAGCTCCTGACTGCCACCATCCATTTATAATCCCTTAGGCCCAGTGCCGGGCCACCCACACTGCACCTCCTTGTTGGGAGTAGGAAGCAGACATGAGTGGGTTTGATAATTCAACAGCCTACCTATCTTTGAGCATTGTTCTGGGTCAATCTGATGGTGGCTTCTTCCTTATCCACAGCAATGAATTGGCTGTCACAAGAACAAATGTCCCCTGGGAGCTATCAGGTCTGGGGTCTTTCCTCTGTACCCCCCCTCACCGAAATGAAACTCCGCAGCAAAGGGTAGTAGACACGGAGTGTTTTCATGGTCTTATAGCCAGGGTCTAGCCAGATAGGTGGGGGTATGGGTCAGAGGCATGGGATTGTGCTAGGCAGGGGGACAAGGCGACACCTCCTCATCCACTTTCCTTCAACGGTGTAGCAGAGGGATGTGGGGAAGGACTCATGGGATGGACAATGAATAACCATCACGGTCTAGCCGGGGTACAGAGGGGCTTACCTCATAAAGCTGGTTCAACAGGCTGAATGAAACAGCTCCTGACCCACAGCCCACCTCCAGAATGAGAGGGCCACCTTGGGTTCCAGGCACATGGGCATGCTGGACCACCTCCTCCAGCACCCATTCAACCAATTCATAAGAGAGAGAGAAAGCGAGAGGGAGAGAGAGAGGGAGAGAGAGAGCAAAAGGGAGAAAGAGAGAGTGAAAGGGAGAGAGAGAGACACACAGAGAGAGACAGAGGGAGAGAGGAAGAGAGGGACAGAATTACACTTAAGCCAGGTGCTGGTGTCTCAGGCATATAATCCTAACTACACAGGAGGCTGAGATGTGAAGATCATGGTTCATAGCGGGCCCTGGCAGGAATGTCTGTGAGAATCTTATCCTCTAAGAACCAACAGAAAATTGTAAGTGATGCTGTGTCATGTGGCAGACTGCTAGCCTTGATCTAAGGAGCTCGGGGACAGCATCCAGGCCCAGAATTCAAGCCCTACGAATGACAAGAAGTGGATTTCCCAACACAAGAAGTGGACTGAATAACACCCACTGTCCTAGGAAGCATGGCAGAGAAGTCAGGCCAAGCTTCCTGTCAGCTGGAGGTCATGAGTAGGTCACCTGGCTATTCCATGCCTCATTTTCCCCAGCTGCAAAACTGAATGCACTGAAGGATCCCCTTCCTCATGGGAATAGGGTAATGATGAAAGACAGCCATGTTTTGTTTCATAATCCCACACCTGTTGCATAATTAATAATAGACCCCATCTGAGCTTTTTCTGGGTAACTTCCTGTCATATGCTCACAGAATTGTTGAGAACCGTATCTGACAGATGCTCCCTCTGTGCTGGTCCTGCTCAAGAGATCCCTCTTTATTAATCCCTTGTTTCCTCACAATTGTCCCGTGAGGAGACTGAGGTCTGATGGTCGATATCCAACCCAGAGCTTCACCTGTGGTCAAGAATGGGCTGCCATGGACTAAGAGTTTGGTACAATCCATTTAAAACGTAGACTGAGCGGCGCGCTAGGTGTCTCCCATCCCTCCCCCCCCCACACACACAAACATACCTCCACCGTCCTTTGCAGGCAAAGATGCATTACTTTCTTTTTGTTGGTTGTGGAGATTGAACTCTGGGCCTAGGTGCTTCCCTGAGATCTTCAGCTCAAGTCCAGCACTATACTACGTGAGGCACAGCACCACTTCGGGTTTTCTGGTGCTTTATTGGAGAGAAGAGTCTGAGGGTCTCTCCTTCCCAAGCTGGCTTTGAACCGTGATCCTAAGACCTCAGCTTCTGAGTACTTAGGATGACAGCCATGAGCCACTGGCACCCGACCAAAGATGCTTTTTCATGGCTGTCATCCTATCCTCTCAGGAGACGGAGATCTGAGGACTGCAGTTGGACGCCACACTTGGCAGCAAAGTCATTGAGAACTCTTATCTCCAATTAAACACCCAAAAACGTTGCAAGTGGAGCTGTGACTCAAATGGTAGAGTGCTAGCTTTGAGCATAAAACAAAGGATGTGACACAGGCCCTAGTTCTAAGCTTTTTCTAGCATAGACCCACCCAAGAAAGGGAAGCAGGTGAGCATACAGGAGCTCAAAGCTCACACATAATACTCAGGACTCACAGAATAGACCCTATCCTGCTCTGATTCTCTAGATTCTATGTCCTATATCATGGCAGTCTTAGATGGGACTAACCATGCACCAAGTCAGGACGTTCAAGTACAATCTCATACTGAGGATCCCGTGACCTCATCAAGGACTGAACATCTCTCACTGTCCTGCCTCGACACTGGGCAGTCAGGTGAGGTCTAGTTATCCAACCACAGGATATGAGAATGTATGGATTTCTCAGCCAAGGGATAGAGACTGGAGAGCTCTAGGTCCCTCTCTTTCAGGAAGGAGAAAAGGGCCAATCCATCCCTGGAATGTTCCTGGGTTGTGAGTATCCTCAAAAAACAACCCTGCTCAGAGCCCAGTGGCTCTGGTTTTCCCACCAGCCTCGACCTTCAGTCAGCCTTCTCTGAATCCCACATCTGCCATCTAGACTAAAGGCTGAGCCAGCAAAGAGACCCACCTCTACCTCTGAGAATGGCAGTCATGGGGCCCTAGAGTCGCCTAGAGGAAGTCTCTGGGCAACACGGGTCTGACTCCTGCCCTCATTCCCTGGCTGTCCTGTGCCAGTGGCATGCTTACCTCTGTCTCTGGTCGAGGAATGAACACTGGGGGTGTCATCTTCAGATTGAGCCAGCAAAAGTCCAAGTCCCCAAGGATATACTGCACAGGCATCCTGCAGCGGACAACAGCCAGGTTGTCAATGGTGAACCCAGAGTGCCAGGACTTTTAATAGCCATGTGGCTGGGTCGAAGTCTGTATCACTGATGGTCTAGGTTGTCAAGTGAGGTCATGGTTCCAATGGCCTGACACACCTGATCTGGGATTTTCCTACCTCTCAACTTCCTGCTTATCCCTTGCCACCCCCCTCTTGACACTCCCTCATCCTATACCTCCCTAGCCCTTGGACACTTTCTTCTTATCTGACCAGAAAATAAACTTGGTATGCCAGGGGAGATTGAAACTCAGTGACCCACCCTGAGCCCTAGGGTCTACCTGAGGCTGTTTCCCTCTGCAGTCAGCCACCTCACAGATCATGGATGGTATGAAGTTGCTGATGTCATGAAGGAGTCAGTGGCTTGGTCCCACATACTGGCTTTAGGCTCTGAAACTGTTCCCACGGAGATTGTGAATGGTTGGCTCCCTTGATCTAGGGACTCAAAACCAAGGCTTGCATGCTCCCTTCTTTCTTCCTTTCCTCCTTTTCTCCCTGCATCCTTCCCTCCTCTCTTTTTCTTTCTTTTCTTTGTGTCACTCCTCCTCTTGAACTCAGAACCTGGGTGCTGTCCCTGAGCCTTTTTAACTCAAAGCCAACAGTCTACAGTTTGAGCCACTCATCCACTTCTGGCGTTTTCTTTTTGGTAGTTAGTTAGAGATAAGAGTCTTACAGGCTTTCCTACCTGGGACTGAAGCTTCAATCCTCCCATCTCAGCCTCTTAAGTAGCTAGGATGACAGGTGTGAAGCACCAGCAGCCAGCTCAAACCAAGATTTCTTCATGTGCTGTGGAACCAGCACTGGAACCTTTCATCATCTATGACCCATCCCCCCCCATCCCGACCTGGCACTCACTGTAACAGTTTGTTGGATAAATAAATGAGCATCTGCCTACGACAATACTACAGAAAAGTCCCATCCAATTCAGGTAAGCAACCTGGGTGGAGGTAAAGCCTGATGTAGCTCTCCCACAGTTCTCCCTCCTCCCCCTTCCCATCCTCCTGGTGCCACCGCACTTAACTGTTTTGTTTCTAAGGGGCCTCTGGGATGCCTATCTTCTCAAGGATCTCTGTCCAGCCACTAACCAGCTCTGTGGCACTCAATTCCCCACTTAGCTGTGATTAAGGTTGCCTTGAGGTGAACGCCCGGCTCAAGGGGCCTCCTCCCCACTCCCTGGGGTCAGACAGGATGGTCCACCACATCCAGCCCCCATGTTTCATGTTGCAGAGAAAGGATCCCTGAGGCGTCCTGGGTCTCTCAATCTCCCAGAGTCCAGTACAGGTGCTGGGAATTGTCTCTGCTCACAGCTGGCAGGCTGTGGATGGCGAGGTCACAATCTCTGCTCCCCATGACATCCTTGCCTGTGTTGATCACCCTAGAGAAAGCCAGAGGAGAATCAGCAGCTGCCAGAGAAAGGCAGTCAAGGGACCACATTCATAGCAGACCATCTGGCTTGGGAACTCTGCCTGTGCTGCTTTGAATGTCATTGTTTGTTGGCTGAAATGGTCCATCTAATTTGACCCAGAATCCCAGGCATTAGTAGAAATTGCCAGCTTCAAGAAAAATCTCTGAAAATCTGGCATTTCATTTGTCCCAATCAAACTTAATGGGTTCCAAAGTCAGTAGACCCCTTTTCCTTGCAGACAGCCTACAACAGGTTACAGAAAATGGCATTTACAGAGCCTTAGCTAACTGCCATGTCCTGATCCCAAGCAGACTCCAGCAGGGGGAAAACACGTGCCTACCAATGACCAGCTGGAAACAGCCCAGGAAGGACACAGATTGGACTTTGCAGGACTTCAGGGAGGAGTGCCCACCAGTGCACTGCCCCAGGAGGGAATCCATGCCACCATTGGGGGCCCGGAGTCCCCTGCCCAGATGCCCACGGACACTGTCAATACCCTGGATAAGATTCCCCTCTCATCCTCGTTGTGATGAACCCTCTTATCCTGTCACATCGTTTGTCACAGCCCCTGCCCTATTCCCCCCTATCTCATTCCCTGTTTATGTTTGGCAGACTCATTCCCAACCTTGAATTATCTCCCACTATACACACAAGAGCAGACTGTCTGTCTGGAAGAGTGCGGCTGTGGTCACAGTAGCCTCACAAGCCTTCTGGTTGAAGACAGAAGGGCAGGTGGCCACTCTGGTGTGTGGTTCACACAGACCTCCTAGAGGAGACCCATGTAGGCCCAGCAGCTACTTTGGGATGCAAGAAAGCAGAAGAAAGAGGTGGAAAGGAACATCTACTGAAACTTTTCCTAACAGAGCCATGAAACAGTGAAAGAGAAAACAAAAAATGTGACTGGGCTTGTACTGGGCATTAATGAATAAAGAACAACAAATAAAATGCTTTTGCTCTTTTTAGACAGGGTGACTTAAATATATTTTCATTGTTCTTATCTCCCTGCTCTCCCAACACACACACACATACACACACACACACACACACACACACACACACACACACACACACAGAAACACAAACACACACAAATCCAAACCAGTGACAGAAGACTCATCCATGCAGCACCAGCAATTTGCCAACTGATCATTCACCTGAGCACAGTCAGGCTGTATAATGAGAAAGACGAACTCTCTCTCTCTCTTTCTCTCTCTCTCTCTCTCTCTCTCTCTTTCTTTCTCTCTCTCTCTCACACAGACTCAGAGCAGCGCCTCTCCTGAGTTTGCTGGTTTCTCATCTGGATGATGTACCAGCTCAAGTATGGGGGTTCCCTTGTCAGAACCAGGCGCTCCCACCCAAGGGAAATAATACTCTAATTTGCAGAACCACCCTGCCTCCCCCTTTCTTCAGGGCCAGACCCTTTCCCCTGGGAACAACCAGCCTTGACTCCCCATTCACCAAAACCCTAGGCCAGGACACTGGGTGGAGTCTGGAGACAGGTGGCTCCTCAGAGCCTGGACAGAAAACAAAGCAGGGGTCATGGTGCCTACAGAAAAGTGTCTGACCTGGGGTGGGGGCATTGTTGGGGACTTTGATGGGGTCCTAAAGGCTATATAATTGGATGGACTCCCTACTTCCAGCCTAGATACTTCTGGGTGACTTGGCAGATTCTTGGGGAAGATGAGGAGACCACATGTACTGGGAGCATTAGCAGAGGTTGGCAGAGCTGGGAAATGTGATCACCCAGTCAGAACTGTTGACAGCTGGGGTTGGAGGTACAGGCCAAGTGTATGTTTGTGAGAGGGGGTGCATTTTTCTCCCAAATATCCACCTTCTAGCTGACCACAGTGCTCTCACCTCTCTAGTGGGCTTTTTTGGGAACGTCCTCAGGTGAAAGGGTGACTGAGCACGGAAGACAAGGGCTCACAAATGGGGGGCCTATCTTCTGCATCCAACACACCCCTTCCCAGTAAAAAGGAGAAGACCCTAGAAAGCAGGTGTGGAGGTGCTTCTCCCCACCTCTGACTAAAGCCACCAAGTTTCCACCAAGGAGAGAAAGGGTGCAGATGTGCGGCTGTGCGGATCCAACTGCTCCAAGACAGGGGCTCTGTGTTGGCCCCTCCTCACCCATCCCTGCAGCTCCCCTTTTCCTGGGACACTGGCCGCTATGGATGGGGTGGGATCCTCGGGTCGACATCCACCTCCACCCCCCACCCCTAGGGTGCATTTGTGGCAGAGCCAGGGAGGATTGTAGGGCACGGGGGAGGTGCAGGTGGGACAAGAGAGGGGAGGCCAGAGGCGCGGGTCCTGGTCAGTGGGAGTGGGGTGGAAGGTGTAGAGTAGGGGAGGTTGCAGGGTGCAGGGGTCCTGGGGTGTGGGCCCGCAGGGCGGCCACACACGTGTGCTGCTGGGAGAAGCTGTAGTCTGCGACTCTGGGTGCGCACCCAGAGTCTGAGGACCCAGGGCTGCGACTAAGTCAGGCCACAAGTCGGCCAGGGGTAGGCCCTCTCTTCCGGGTGACTGCAAGAGGCTCCGCTGGTCACAGCCGGCAGCGCCATGTTTGAGACGCAGGGCTGCTGGGAGGGGGCAGGGACATCTGCGGGCGCGTGACAGGGCTGTGGGAAGCCTCTGTTCTTTCTCCTCAGCCACTGCCACTGTCTCAACGGCCTCTTCCCCGTGGCCACTGCCTCTGCCTCAGCAGCCAATGCCTGCGCTGTGCTCCCCTAACCAGGACCTCAGACTCAGGGCCGCCATAGCTGCTGCGCTTCTGTGGGACTGTGTGCAGCAATGTGCCTGCCATGAATGTTCCACATGCTTTATGTTCCCAGCCAGGACCCACACTATGATCTGGGCAGCCGCCAGCCACTGAAGCCATTTCCACTGGTGCTTGTGCTCATGCTTACTCTTCTCTCTGCTCTCTCTCAGCCCCATACTCCTCTCCTGGGCCACCCCACTCCTGCTGTGCACACGCCCTTGTCCCCTTGGGCCCCTGGCCATTGCTGCCACCAAAGTGGGTCCCTGGGTCCTGTCCCCTCCTCCCCTGGGCCCCGCCCCTCGCCCCTGGCCACAGCAGCCCTGACTGGGCCCTGAGGCTTCCAGACCATGGCAATTGCAGCCTTACTTCAGCTCAGCACTCCCCCCCCAACCCCACTACCGGCCCGGGGGATCGAATCTCCCCTCAGCCCCACCGCTGGGGTAGACTCTCCTCCATCCCCCTCCACTACACTCCAAACAGGTGCATGGTGACACTCGTGTGTATGTGTGTTTGTGTTTGTGTGTGTCTGTGATTATTGGGGATAACTACCTCTCAAGGACTCAGAATATAGCACCCTTTGGGATGACTCAGCACACAGCCCACTTCCAAAAATAGCATAAAGCACCCTGTGTAAAGGACTCAGCACACAGCTCCCTTTGAAGGACTCAGCATGTAGTACACTGGGTAGAATACTCAGCACACAGCATCCTTTGAAGGAGGGAGTCCATAGCCCGCAGTGTAAAGGCCTTAGTGCATGGCATGCTTTGAAAAACTCTGCATGTAGCACTCTTTCCCAGAGACTCATCACACCCTGTGTTAAGACTCCACACACAGCACTCTTTGAAGGGCTGAGTATGAAGCACCCTGTGTAAAACACCCAGTGCACAGCACCTTTCGAAAAACTCAGCACACAGAAAAATTTTGAAGGACTCAGCACATACCAAACTGTGGAAGCACTCAGCACACAGCACCATTTGAAGGACAGTACAGAGCACCCTGTGTAAAGGACTCGGCACACACATTCAAAAAACTTACCTCATTCCTCTCTTCTGAAGGGCTCAGCACATAGCAGGACCCTTTAGGATGAATTAGCACACCATACTTTTTGAAGGACTTGGCATACAGTACTTTGTGTAATGGACTCAGCACACAGCACCCTTTGAAAAACCCAGGTCGGCCCACACTTCTCATGGACTCAGTACATAGCACCCTTTGGGATGACTCAGCAAACAGCACCTTTTTGAGCACTCAGCACAAAACCCCCATGTGGGAAGGACCCAGCAAATAGTGCCTTCTGAATGACTCACCACATAGCTGTATGTCACAAGTTCAGCTGTCATTAGAATTAGGGTACTTTCTTCAGTATCAACATTTTTCAGAAACACCACAAATCCTAGTAGTTCACATTTAGCCAACCTGTGTTTTATGGGGGAAAGTCAGCTGGGGGTCTTGAACTCAAAGTTTAGGGGCCCTTTCCCTGAGCTCTTTGGTTCAATGCTAGAGCTCTACCACTTGGAGGCACTGCTCCAATTTTCTTCTTTGGGGGTTGTTCTTTGACAGGTCTTATGGTAATAAGTAAGACCAAGTTGGGGTATCCGTGGGCAAAGGCTCTTAGCACAGCCTGGTGCTGACCTCTCCCTTCCTTGTGTCCCTGGTAAGCCGGGCCTCCTGGAGCTCTCTTGGCCTAGGGTGGATAAAACCTGCTCTGGCATCAGCAATCAGGGTGAGCAAAAGTCAGCTTGGCCCTGGTCACTTCCTCAAATTGAACTCTAGAGGATGATGGCACAGGGCCGCATGTTTCGCATCTGGACACCAGGGGACAGGAGTGGCCCTCCATAAGGATTGTACCAGAGAGTTGTGTTTACTCTTGCTTCCCTGGGCCTCCCATCATGCTTCAAAGCCACCCTGGGCAGGAAAGTCCTTGAGACTCTTACTTACAATTAACCATCGAAAAGCAAGTGGGGCTGTGGCTCAAGTGGCAGAGCACTAGCCTTGAGCAAGAAAACTCAGGGATAGAGCCTAGGCCCTGAGTTCACACAAACACACACACAGACACACAGACACACAGACACACAGACACACACAGACACACACACACACACACCACATGCATGCAAAAATCAGAGATTTCTACATTTCAATCTTTGGGTATTCTCAACTTTTTCCCCACTAAGCCTGGTGGCTGCTGGCCTAGGTGTTTGATGCATACAACACCATCTGGCATCTTTAATTTTGGGGAAACAGAATGGCTAGAAGGTCAGCCTTCCCCTATTCCAGCTCCTTGATTGGGTCATAGTCTATCCAGGCGCTTTGGGGCTCCTTTACAGACTCGCCAAGATGCCTTCAAAAGGCATCACATACTGAGCACTGGTGGCTCATGATTGTCATTCTAGCTATTCAGGAAGCTGAGACCTGGAGGATCATGGTGCCAAGCCAGTCTGGGGAGGACAGTGTGCGAACCTCTTATCCTTGATGAACCATCAGAAAACAAAAGTGACCCTGTGGCTCAAGTGGTAGAGTGCCAGCCTTGAGAAAAAGAGCTCAGGGACAGCGCTCACAGCCAACAACAACAAGGAGAGGCATTGTGTGTTGGCTTTGAGATTGGCATGGGCCAAATATAATTGGAATTTCCAAGTGCTCCAAGACAAAGCAGTACCTCCTTTAGTCCCATGCTTCTCCATCTCATCTCACCCCTTGGCTTGGTCTGTGCTTTGGGTCAGCATGACTCTGGCTGTATGGGAAGGCTACAAGGAAGATCCCCGAGCAATCTCACCACTCCTTCTGCCCTGCTCACCCTGCTGCTTCTACTCTTTGACATAGACCTTCTTCCTGCAATCCATCCATGAGGTCATCACTGCCAATGTAGTAGTGAGTGGTGGGTCCGGCCTAACTCGGAGCAGTCAGAGGTGGAAGTGGGTCTGTGACTAGAAGCTTCCACCCTGAGTGTGGGCTGAGGCCAGGGCTGACCTTTATTTTATCCTGAGCCTTGCAGTGGTGGGGAGACAGTGTAGACTCCACATTGAGTCAGGTAAGATTGGAATCTGGAGGACCACTTATGTGGGGGAGGATGTGGGACTCAGGGGGGCACTGTTGTTTGTACTCTCTTGGGACTCCCCTCTCCCTCTTTCATCCTTCAATGGTAGAAGAGAAACTTCAACTAAGGGTGTGGGAAGAGGGGGCGGGGGAGTATTTTGGTGTGAACCAGACTTGTGCTTCATATTCATTCTAGACCCTACTTACTATTTATCTGAGGAATGGCCATATGGGTTTGGGAAGGGGGAGAATCATCATAGCTGAGAATGTGGCTCAGTGGTAGAGTGGTCGCCTAGCATGCCTGAAGCCCTGGGTTCTATTCAACACAGAAACGGGTGGAAGAGGTGGTGGGGCTCAAGTGGTAGAGCGCCTGCCTTGATCAAAAAGAGCTCAGGGACAGTGGCCAAGTCCTCAGTTCAAGCCTCAAGACTTTAAGAACAAATCTTTGTTGGAGGCTTTTTTGTTTTGTTTTGAAAACAATTTATTCTTTGTGATAAGCATAACATGGGCCTCTTTCCTGGCCACCAATGAGCCATTAGATGTCCCTTGAGTTTGGGCCAACTCCTAGCATCCTCGGCCTTACCCAACCCCCAGTTTAACCTTCTCATCACCCGGCAGATGGAGGCCTCAGGGAAGGCCACCTGGCCATCTACTTCTGGTGGCTGCCAAGGTTTTGAGAGTCAGTATGTCACATAGAAAGTCATCATCCACATCGGTCTATAGAAGTAAGTGAGGGAGCACTCATCCCCTGAGCCTGGGAGCTGTGGGCATATCTGGATGTGGGGCATCTGTGGCAGGACATGCTCCTTGGGGGAGAGTCCACTCTGGGGTTGGGAACCCTGACCTCTCCTCTGGCATTTTCCATGCTGTCTTCAAGTTGCAATTCTTCAAAATCTTTCTGCCCCTCCCTCATTTCACCCAGCATGGGCCCTGAGGCTTCTGAAGCAGTGTTGGTGGTGGGGGGCTCAGCCTGTGCTGGCATCTGGAGACTGCTGTCTGTGCCTTCCCCTGCGAGGAGCAATAGCAGCTCCTGCAGCACTGTCCTCTTCTCCATCTTCTCCTGGGACAGCCAGTGCATGCACTCAGCATTCTCCCAACACAGCATATGCAGGACTAACATCTGCACTTTACATACCACAAGGTACTCCTCGATGATTCACATGTGTGCTGACAGCTGGCTGCATCAATGGTGGTGCTCACCTGCTGGACTCTGGAAGTCCACCTCATCAGGCAGGTCATGGATGAAGCAGATTTTCTTCTCAGAGGCACATATGTCCCGCTTCCCATCCCCATGCATGCTGTGGTGGCAGCTCATGGGATGGAGGGTCTGTGGCTCCAACTCAGTCTGGCACTGAGCTGCCAGGTGGCCCCGGGTACCTGCAGCAGACCCTCCTCTCCTGTGGCATGATTTTCCCTCTGTGGATCTCAGCCTCCAAGTGTGCTAACAGAGCCTAGTTCATCTCCCAGGCATCATGGAATACAATTCTTGTATCCCATTGGTCAGAAAGAACCATGAAATAATGTGGCCGGAATCCTGTGATGCACGCAGAATGGGTCGAGGCAAGATGACAGTGGCTCCCCCAGCCCATTTCCCAGGGAACTCTGTCCAATTCAGTTGGGGAAAAGAGGGTGACCGGCTTTAGCGGGATGTCTGTACAGATTGTTGTGTATGTCTGTTTGCTGCCTGTCCTGGACTTTGAAATCAGTATCTGGGCACAGTCCATGAGCTGCTTTTGCTCAAGGTTAACCCTCTACCACTGGAGCCATATGGCTCTATTTCTGGCTTTGTTGACAATGAAGTTGGACAGGGGGTCTCAAGGATTTCCCTACTTAGGGTGACTTTGACCACGATCCTCCTATCACAGCCTTGTAAGTATCAAGGAGGACTGCTGAGAACCACTGGTGCCTGCCTAATCATTGGTCTTGCTGATGTTCTTGGACAGACCGGTAAGTTCCTATCCTTGAGTTGAAGTAATGGGAGCTGGAGCCCACAGTTTGAATCCTGTTCCTGCCACCTCCAAATGGCAGGCAGGAAATCCTAAGAAACTCATTCCTATCCATATGAATACCAATGTAATGTGATGTATGTCATGATTGAATGGGCAGTTCTTGAATGATTCTAGGATAAAATTATATACAATTATTTTATAGGACACTGATCGATTTTAATTTATACTTTATAAAGATTTAAACAATAACATTCATTAAATTGGGGCATAATGAAATAGCTAATAATTGGGCGTCACATAGTTAGAAATGCCATTTTTTCTGCCCGGACTTAATTGCTATATAGCATTTTCTGAATGTACTTTGGAATATGCAACTAGGATATATTATACCTGACATGGAAATCAATGATTCAAACAGTTTTTATCAAAAATGCTTATAGCAAAATAAAGAGGAAAATCCAACTTATGTGTATTTGAAGATAATGCTAGGTTTGTCCTCTTCTCGCATTCCCCATTCCCTTCTTGAGAATAATACACATTGTAAGGAAATGCTTAGAATGTTTTGGAGAAATAGGTTGACTTTAAACCAGTGAGTTACTCTATGCTGCATTTTCTTTACTTCATATCTAGAAAAGCTATATTCTCACCTTATCATTTTCCTTAGGCTTTATACTCAGGTTTAATCTACAATGGGTGACAAATAAAGATATAAACATTTTTTAACAGTGGCTAAATTTAGGCTGAGGAATCTCGGTACAGCTATACTCAGGCAGATAGGCTTCATCAGTCATGAGACCATGATATCAGATGTTAATCAATGCTTGCTGGTGTCATGCTTATGATATTTTGTGTATTATAAACAGTGGTTATTAGCAGTTGTTTTGTAATCAGCATCATTTCATGGGTTAGAAACTGAAGTAAGTTATTATTTTCAAAACTAAATTGAAGGAGGAATCGAAAATTAGTTACCAAGATATACATCATTAACACAATGTTTTAAAAATGCAAGCTAAAGGAAATAATATATGAAACAAAACAACATTTACAATAAATACAGAATCGGTATATAATATTTCTTTTATCCCAGTTGCAAAACAGCTTGCATGATGACTTTTCTTGTTATATGTTTAGTTAGGTCTTGATATTTAGTTGAAGTTCTGCTCTTTCTTATATTTTTGTCAGATCGAAGAGGAAATTAATTCCATGCCAGAGTCACATCCATAATTATGTTAAAGTTGTATCCCGCTACTTTCTCAAAGTTTCAAATCAGCTTGAGTATATTGTGTCATTTTTGGATATAACTAAATAGGTATGCAATTTTGTCAGTACTAGAAAGATTTTGACCACTACTTTTTAAAATAGTATTTTCCAGAAACTACTTCTCTCTTTTAATGAAAATTTTAATGTCATTTATATCATGGGTTGATGTTTTCCTTCAGATAGCCCACATTCAGTCTTCTACAAAGTGTAATTTGGAGTAGTTTAAAATTATGTACACTCAGGTACACGGCTCAGATTCTATTATTTGCATATTTTGTTCTTGTTAAATCAGTAGGATTTAGATCTCAATATGGATACTATTGGACTTATTGGTTGCATTTCTGAATTTTTTAAGTATGTGCTGATTTTTGTTATTTTATTCGTTTAAATATGTGCAGCTCTCACTCCACATACAGTCACATTTGTTTTAAACAATTTGATCCATTCACGTGATTTGCTATATTAGGTTCATCTAGATGAATTTAATTACAAATTAACACAACCGTACTTCTGAGACACAGTTATCTTTATGGATCTACTCAAGGGTAACATGTATTTGAGGTTTTTGTGCTTAAAAACAACCAGACACAACAGGTTTTTGTTCCTGGGGGAGTTCTGCTTTTTTGGTTGTTTTTCCAGCTGTGGTGACTTCAACATATGTGTGCATTTTATTTCAATTGTTTTGTGTCTATATTTTGTTTCATATAACAGAAAGTACATAAGTAATCAGTGATTTAGAACTTTTCCAAATAGTGTTCTAAGAGAGATACTTGAAGTTTTGTGGCATCTGGGACCAGGTAGGTCTTGTTAGTGGAGGGGGTAGCACAATAACAGACATTTTTTGACATGATTTGAATTCTTCCTCCTCTTACCTCACTATTTCCAATAGTAGTACTTCAAAGCCTTTAGTGGAACGAAAATAATTTTGTCTGTATGAACTCATAAATTTTGCTTTAATTAGGATACACTACGCATTTACATTTGATTTTAACTCTAAAATCGTCTTTCCTTCTTTTAAAATCACAGATGTGAATTTATAATGCTAAAATACCATCTAATAATTTAAATGAAATGGTCCAAACTATTTTTGCTTCACACTATATGTAATACAGAGTGTAATAATAGTGAGTAATGTAGTATGTAATAATTGACTTTAGGGAAAGTCAATTACAAGGGATTTTGTGAGATACTGAGCAATATTAAAAAATATGTTTGATTCTATTAAAAATTTCAGTTACATCTAAAAATAACTCATAGTTATAAACTAATGCTAAAAAGTAAGATTGTTTATTGGAAAAAACAGAATTACAATAAGCTGGCTTTTTACAAATTGACGTGGTTTGGGCTTTGGTGGTTCATGCCTCTAATCGTAGTTACTCAGGAGTCTGAGATTGAGGATAGTGGTTCAAAACCAGCCTGGGCAGAAATGTCTGTGAGACTCTTATCTCCAATAACCCACTTGTAAAGTAGAAACGACACTGTGGCTCAAGTGGTACAGTGGTATCAATGAATTGAAGAGCTGAGAGACATCGCCCAGGCCCAGAGTTAAAACCCCATGACCAACAACAATAACAAAAAATTGACATTAATTTTTACTTTATTATTTCATGATTTTTTATTGTGAAAATACATACAGAGGGGTTACAATTACATGAGCACGGTAGTGATTACATTTCTTATCAAGCATTGTTGCCTCCTGCTTTGTTTCCCCTTACCATACCTTCCCATCTCCCCCCCTAACCAACCCATGCATGCGCTAACATAACGTGTTGTACATCTGTTGCAATGGGTCCACCTGTATCCCTATTTAAAGAATTTGTTTTTCCCTACTCCTCCACAAATTATAACAACATCAAATACAGTGAAAATAGGGGATATACCATGGGGGAAGGACTTACAAAGCAACAAAGAAATCATCTTATAAATATGCTAGAAACAATAGCAAGAGAGAAAAAAACCATTTGAGTCCTTATCATGGGGTTCATTTTGCCTAACACAACTTATCTGATCGTTTCTGCTTGTCTCACAAATATACTAGTTCTTGCAAATAAGGGAAACCATGGGACCTATATTTCTTTGGGCCTGGATTACTTCACTTCATATAATTTTTTCCAAGTCTTTCCATTTCCTAACAAATGGGGCAATGTCATTCTTTCTGATGGAGGTATAGAATTCCATTGTGTATATATACCATATTTTCTTGATCCATTCATATCCTGAGGGCCATCTGGGTTGGTTCCATATCTTAGCTATGGTAAATACTGTTGCAATAAACATAGTTGTGCTGGAAGCTTTAGTATGGTCATGTTTGTGAGCATTTGGGTAAATGCCCAAAAGTGGGATAGCTGGGAAATAGGGGAGCACTATGTGGAGTCTTTTGACCAACCTCCATACTACTTTCCAAAGTGGTTGAACAAGTTTATACGCCCACCAACAATGCAGCAAGGTACCCTTCTGTCCACATCCCCTCCAGCTTCTGTTGTTATTAGAGTTCTTGATTATAGCCATTCTGACTGGAGTGAGGTGGTATCTCAATGTTGTTTAGATTTGAATTTCTTTTATGGTTAGGGAAGTTGAGCATTTCTTCATATGTCTATTGACCATCCTTCCTTCCTCTTCAGAGAAGTTTCTCTGTAAGTCTTTAGCCCACTTATTTATTGGGCAGTTGTTTCTTTCTTTGAGGATTTGTTATTGGATTTGCTTTTGTGAGTTCCAGGTATATTTTAGATATGAAACCCTTGTTTGTTGTATGGCTAGTGAAGATCTTCTCCCTATCAGTGGGATTTTTATTGATCTTGCTATCTATGTCCTTTGCCATGCAGAAGCTCTGCAATTTCATGTAATCCTATTTGTCCAACGTTTCTTTGATTTGTTGTGTTTCTGGGTCTCTATTAAGAAAATTTCAGCCTGTGCCAAGGAGACCTAGGGTGTCTGCTGTGACTCCAGGTCTTTGTTCCATTTGGAATTGATTCTGGTCCAGGGTGATATATAAGGATTTAGCTTTAGTTTTCTACAAGTGATTAAGCAATTTTGCCAGCCACTTACTGAAGAAGCTGTCTTTCTTCCATTCTAATTTTTCTAGCACCCTTAGCGAAGATTAGATGGCTATATGTCAGTGGGTTAATTTCTGGGTTTTCAATTCTATTCCATTGGTCCTGAGATCTGTTCTGGTGCCAGCACCAAGCTGTTTTGATTACTATGGCTTTGTAGTTGATTTTGAAATTTGCTATTGATATTCCACCAGCACTGTTGTTTCTGTTGAGGATTGTTTTTGTTATTCAGGGTCTTTTATTGTTCCATATGAATTTTTGGATTGCCTCTTCTATTTTCTTCAAGAATGAGGTCGGAATATTCACAGGTATCACATTGAATTTTTACATCGCCTTAGGAAGTATTGCCATATTCATGATGTTGATCCTTCCAATCCAGGATCATGGGAGGTTTTTACCACTTTCTAAGTTCAGTTTGGATTTCCTTTTTCAGGTTTTCTAAGTTTTCATCATAGAGATTTTTCATTTCTTTGGTTCAACTAATTCCTAGATATTTTAATTTTTGTGGGGCTATTACGAATGGAGTTGCTTTACTTATTTCAGCCATGCTTTTCTCGTTGTTGGCATACAGTAAAGCTATTTATTTTTGAGGGTTAATTTTATACCATGCTACTTTGCCAAAGTTTTGAATCAGCATAAGTAATTTGGCAATGGATTCTGTGGGATTCTTTAAATGTAAGATCATGTCATCTAAAAAGATGGAGTTTTACTTCATCTTTCCGTATTTGGATCCTTTAATGTTTGCATCTTGTCTTATTGCTGTTGATACACATTCTAATATTACATTGAAGAGAAGTGGAGAGATTGGACATCCTTGTCTCTTTCCTAAGTGGAAATGGCTTTAGTTTTTCACCATTAAGTATAAAGCTGGCTGTATGTTTGTCATATACAGCCGTTATTGTATTGAGGAATGTTCCCTGGATTCCTAATTTTTCCAGACCCTTCATCATAAACGGGTTTTGGAACTTGTCAAATGCTTTTTTCTGCATCTATTTAGATAACCATGTGGTTCTTATCCTTGGTCTTGTTGTTGTTGTAAATTATATTAATTGATTTGCGTATATTGAATCAGCTTTGCAACCCTGAAATGAATTCTGTGTGATCGTGGTGTATGATTTTTTGTATGAATTGTTGAAGTCGATTGGCCAGAATTTTGTTGAGAAATTTTGCATCAATGTCTATCAAGAAATGGGTCTATAGTTCTGTTTTTTGATGAGTCCCTGCCTGGTTTTGGGATGAGGGTTATGATGGCTTCATGGAATGAGTTCGATAGTGCACTTTCTCTTTCAATTTCATTGAGGAATTGGAGGAGTATTGGTGTGAGCTTTGCTTTGAAGCCCTTGTGGAATTTCACTGTAAATCCATCTGGTCCTGGGTTTTTCTTAGATGGGAGTTCTCTTATTGCTGTTTCTATTTCAATGCTTGATATGGGCCTGTTGGTTTAATTCATCTTCGTTTAGTTTTGACATATCAATATTTGCTAGGTAGAGGTCCATTTCTACCAGGTTCTCAAACTAATTAGCATAAAGGTTTGAGAAGTTTTCCCTTATAATGTTCTGGATCTTGGTTGTTTCTGTGGTGATGTTTCCATTCTCATCTCTGAGTTTGTTTAATTCCATGTACTCTTCTTTTTCTGATAAGATTTGTTAGGCGTCTGTCAATTTTTGTTAATTTTTTCGAAGAACCAAAGCTTTGTTTTGTTGATTCTTTCTATGGCTTTTTTTGGATTCTAATTCATTTAATTCTGATTTAATTTTAATTATTTTTTTCCATCTACTGGATTGGGGCTTATTTTGATGCTCTTTTTCAAGGGGGGCATATGTCTCATTAAATTGTTGTTTTCAGATTTCTTTAATTTGTTGATGTAGGAACTCAGAGGTATAAAATTGCCTCTGAGTACTGCATTTCCTGTGTCCCAGAGGAGCTGGTAATTTATGTGGTTTTTTTTGTATATCATGAACATTTGCATTTCCTTTCTAATCTCTTCCATGACCCACTGGTGACTCAACAGTGTGTTGTTCAGCCTCCGTGTGTTACAGGACTTTCTTTGGTGGCTTTTTGGTGTTCAGTTCTAATTTTATTCCCTTAGATGCTGTTTCTTGGCATTTATTGTGGTCTTGTTGGTTTTCTATGTGTAGGACATCTTTAAGTACCTTTTGTAAGTCTGGTTTGGTGGTTCTAAAAGCTTCTCATATCTCAATAGTCCTAATTTTTGCATGTTTGTGAAGTTCTCTACTAAGATTCTGTTAAATAAATTTCCTAAACCATTAACTTCTGTCTCTAGGTGGTCCTCTACACCCATTATCCTCAGGTTAGGCCTTCTGATGGTGCCTTCCAAATGTTGAATAGATCTATCATATTTCTAGGATTTGTCTTGGATAGTTATACATTCTTTCTCTAGAATATCTAGTCTGTCTTCAATCCCCGAGATTCAATCTTCTGCATGGTCTAACCGACTGTCAAGACTTTCTACTTGGTTTTTTTAAATTTCTTTTCCTTCTAATTGTTTGGCTTTGATGGCTCCAAATCTTTGTTGGAGCTTTGTTTTAGGTCTTGTATGAACTTTACTTCCTTAATTTGGTGTTCAGTATTTGGTTTACTTGGACTCCCAGTCCTTTTCTTGGGCTCTATTGAGAATTCCCTTTGTGGTCTCCCTGAATTCATTCAGCTGTCTGTTCATGGATTCCATGAATGCCTTTATTGATCTTGGTCTATTCTCACTCTCTCTCGCAAGTCCTGTATTACTCTTTGATTAGCTTCCTCACAATCATGCAATTCCTGTCTTTCTCTTTGACTAATCTCAGCCTTCTCATGCGATTACTATATCTCTCTTTGACTGTTCTCAATCTGCTCATGCAATTGCCGTATTAATCTTTGAGTAGCTTCCTCATGCTCACAAGATTCCTGTATTAATCTTTGGTTTACCCCCTCTTGCTCTGTATCACGCTCACACTGAGTTCTTTCCAAATTTTTAATTTATTCATTCACCATGTTTACCACTAGTGTTTGTAGAGATTTTTGGGAACTCTCCTCTGGATTATTCATTAAATATTCTGTCACCTGATTATCATGATTGAGAATTCATATACCCAGAATTGCCATTTTTCTTGTGTTTTTCCACTTGTTCTGCCCATTTGGTATGAAAGTAAAACCAATTTTGCGCTAGAACACTATTTTAAGGCAAACATCAACCTGAGTCCTGTAGTTGCACAGTCAAAATGGCTGCAGATACAATCTAGTTCATCAGATACAATCTATTCAACTGCAAACAACCATGGACTAATGGGCTAATAAAAGCAAAAATGATTTGACACACCAGAAATTATTAGGTTTAGGGAGAAATGCGGAGAAAAATAGGATTAGAGGGATGTGGAGAGGTAAGAGAAGAGTGAATTTAAACAAGTCCTTATGTCTGAGCGGGAAATGGATTGGACATAATGATAAGAGAGAGATTTTTTTAAACAATAAATAAGAAATTGATAAACAAAAATTTAAATTTAAGAAGTGAAACACTTAAAAAGTATGTAAGTTTAAAGAAATGATATTGAGAGAAGAAAAGGATAGGATGAGATGAAAGGAGGGATAGAAAGGAAACATGGAAAACTAAAAAATAAAAAAAATTAAAGTTAGTTACTTGAAAATTATATTGGTGTAAAGAAATAATACTGCTGTTAAAGAAGTTCAGCCTAAGACGTTTTGAATCGAGTAATAAATAAATTTCTGGATTAAGTATGTAAAGAATGAAGAATAACATCTAATTATTGATCGCAGGTATGTAACGGGGAATGAGCAGAACAGCAATTAAGTCAAACAATAAAGAAAGAAAGAGAGAAAAAAATGAAAACAATATAAAGGACCAAAAGGTCAAAAGAGTTTAAACACACACACATACACACACACACACACACACACACACACACACACACAAACACACACACACACCAAAAATAAAAATTATGAGAAAAATTTAACATCAAACACTTTTTAAAAAATTAAATTGAAAAAAAGATTAAAAAAAGAGTTCTTTGATTTGATTTTTGGGTTCTTTTGGGGAGAGGGAATGGGAAGATCCTGTATTTCCCCTGTGTCCATAACCAGTCTCTTGGTGGAGTCTCTGGTGTGCTTGTGGTGTTTAGTTTTCGTTTTGCTTGATTGGTTTCTTAAGTCAGTTTTTTGGGGCAGGCAGAAAAATGCTCTGCTTTATCCAGGATTTTGTGATCATCCTCCCACGCTAGTTCAATGGGCGGGAGATCTGCTTTGAGTATCACAAATGAGGGAGATGGCTGTTTCCTCCAGTGTGGAGATGTTGTGATGAGGCTAGGTTTTGGGTAATTGAGGCCTTACAGAAACAGTAGCTTTTCCCTGAGGGGCAACTCCTGAAACACTCGGGAAGCCCATTCTCAGGATTTATGTTTCCTGTGTTTCAAATGTTTGTCTAGACTGCTGTAGGTAGGGGCAGCTTCTGGCTCTGTTTGCCCTGTGAAGGAAATCACTCCTCCAAGGACAGAGCTACCACTGGCTGGGTGGGGTGACATTCCCCTGGGTGGAGCTGAGCCTGGCAGGTCATGTCTACTTCCTGTGACTTGCCAAATGACTCCTTTGTTTTCTTCCAAGGAATGAGTTGGAGCTAGCTGCTCAGCCCTACAAAGGTAAGAGTCCTAGATGGAGATCTCTGGTGGTGGGGAAAGGATGGCTTTCTCTTCTCTGCCCCCTGAGAAGGAGTGAGGATGTCAGGATTTTACTCATGCTAGAGTGTTGGTTCCTGGGTCGTCTCTGGTCTGTGATCTGCAGGATGAAGAGATCTGCTCCTTGTCAGTTCTTGCTGGAGTTGAGTAGAATCCGCTCACAGGCCATGTCTGGGGCCTGTGTCGTGGACTCTTTCTGTAGGTATGGTGACTACAGCCACTGGCACTGTCCCTACTGCCACCGTAGCTGTGGCTACAGGCAAGTGCTCAGATCTGTCATCTTGCCTGGATTTTCCTTCTCTGGTCAAACTCTCTGTACTGTGATGGCACACTTGGTGTGACTCTCTGGCCTAGGACTGTTCACTGGAACACTAAAACTATTTACTGTGCAAGAGCTTATTTACCCTCCAGCTTCTCCCCTCCATCTTCTCCCAAGTCCTCATGATTTTTTATGAGTTTTTTTTTAGTGAAAAATGATTTTGGTGTTCATATTTTGGGTTGACATAAAATGAGCCTATTATAGTCTTAATTTAATAAATAAAACTCTCTGATTCTATGACAGCATAAATTTTGTGGGTAATGATTAAGACTAGGTTGCATTTAAAAAAAAAAAATCACCACCCAAAAAAGAGGAACAAATAGAAAACAAAATATGACAGGAAACATAGATCTTAATGGACTAATTGTCAGTTTGTTTTAACTTTTAATCAAAAATTAAAGTAATACTTGATAATGTTTTAATAACATACTTAAATTTCTTCATCTTTGTCATTTAAGATTCTCTTAAGAAAGAAATTCAACAGGTGACAGTGTTTTTTTCCTGACTTTTCATTATAGTGTATAGCTCAATATACCGAGAAAGCATTTGTTATGGGGAAAAAAAATCCCATTCTTTGGTTTGCTTCAGTCTGTATTTAAAGCTGAATATCACATCTTACCCACCCTATTGACTGTATTCTCATTTGAAACACTTCAATAAGTTTTCTTTCCCTGGTTTCTCAGCCAGCAAATCTTTATAAAACAACATGCTTTCATTCATTGTGCTTTCTAAAATGTATCTCACAAATTCCTAGAACGAAGCACAATCTGAAACATCTGTGGAGTTTTCCACCTAGAGTACAAAGTAATCGCTTTTCATACTCCTTAGAACCGGCTGTTCACTGGCATTAATTGCTCTGTCACTTCCATGCTTTAAAACAACAGCATTTGACAATGGCGTACATTTTAATTGGTTTACCACATTTGGTTCGTTTTCAGCAAGGACTGTCTTCACGGAAGATGGTAATAGATGAGGTTTGCAATTATGTATTTTAAAAGAGCTCTAAGTTGTGGATATTGAATATCCATTTCAGTGACTAAATATTTAAATTAAATCCTATAAAGTATACTCCTTTAATTTTCTGGCTAAAGTGTTCTACAATCTAGATATTTTTAAAGGAAATATTGTACGTTGTTTCCTTGGTGACAATGTAATTGGAAGACTTAAAATTCTCATATACCATTGCCATCTTAAATGAAGTGGATGTACATGGGTTTGTGTACAGAACTTTTGGGACAGCATTAATGTTTGAATCTTGGATGGGATTTGATTGGATTTGTGTCAGGCTTTCATGGTATGAGAAGAAAAAGGCCATACTAATAATTTTATCTGCTACATTGCTATATTAGTTTATTCAAACACACACACACACATACACACAGATATACACATGTGTAGTATGAAGACCCAGTCAGCCTGCAAGAAAAGGTTTTAATAGGAATTCCATAAAATATTTAGTCTGCTGATATCTGATTAGAATTTATAGCAATATCTAGTTGCTTCCACCCCTGGACAAGTCATTATCATTGGTGAAGATGTTGCTATTTAAATTTAGAATGCCCCAGAAATGTTAAACAAAATTGACTTTACATTTCCTCCCAGACTGTGGAGAATACCTGAATAGTTCTTTTGGAGATTAAGTTCTTCAGAGTGAAACCTATGAGAACATGGACTCTCATCTACTTTGTTCTTTTATCCATTAATCATTCTAGGTCAAAAACATTTCTTTTTGACATACTCCCCACCTTGACATTGTCTTGTCATAGGCCACCAAAGCAATAAAACCAACTGAACATACACTGAAACCTTCAAACTTATAAATCAGAGTAAGCCTTTCTGCTTAGTAAATGGACAATATCACTTATTATGGTAGGTTATAAAGCTAACACAGAAATCTAGTCTTTCTAACAAGGTAGAGCATATAAAAAATGCTTCATTATAAAATATCTAACTCCAAGTTGTATTTTGTGTTTTTGTTTCTGTACATCCTAGGGCTTAAACTCACAACGTGAATGGTGCTTTTGTGTTCAAGGCCAGTGTTCTACATAAAATCTGAACTGAATTCCATTTCTCCTGGTAGTTAAATGGAAATACGAATCTAATGAACTTATCTATTCAGGCTGGCCTATTCATGTTGCATACTTTATGTAATCCCAATTCTCAGCATTGTATAGATGCTCCAACTACAATATAAAAAAAAACTTAAAACATACTAAGGACATTTGTAAAGTATAAAATGAAGGAAAAATTTTCATCTTTTACAAATCTATGCAAAATCTATGCTAAACTATTGATGTTTTACTGTACCTTTACTGCAACCAGTTTGATATAGTTTAGTACTTGTCACACCAAGTTTCTCTATATTCTACTGGATATTTACTTTTTCATGTATGTGTGTATATGTATACATATATATCTATCAATATATGTCCCAATGTGGATCATCGGACTTGAAACTGCTTTGTTTTGCTGTTCAGCAATTGAACTTTGTCGGCTTATTTTGTGACAATATCTGTGCTTATTCTCATCATTCTTTTATTTACCAAATCATTGGCAGTCTAAAATCAGCTTCATTTCCGGGGGAAGGTTACCAATCAGTCCAACCAATATCCACCCAGAGGGTTTTAATAAAGCATTCTTTAAGGAAGAAAGATAACATGAAGTGACAACTACAGAAATTCTACAGAGACCTGACAACTTTCACATTTCTGCCTTCCTTCTCTTCTCATACTTTAGAAAGCATTGACTAATACTATAAATATAGTGCAATTATAAGTTAAGGATCAGTGTTTTGTTTTGTTTTTTTTCCCACCTGAAGCCTTCTTTTCCATGATTCTTGACATAAACTTTTGGGAGATTTTTTGGATTGTGATGGGATTCCATACAAACAACGCCATGTATATCAAGAAAGTCAATGTTTTCTTTCTTTTCTTTGTTCATGCATTTTTTATTATAAAATTGATATACAGAAGTTTTTAAAAAAATTTTTAATTTAATTTTTTTTTGTGAACACACTGTACAGAGGGGTTACAAAATTTCCACTTAGAGTATTAAACAAAAGATGGAGAAAATTAAGGATAGCTATATATGTTAAGCACAAAGACAGGCAATATCAAGATATCTTGAAATTGTATAATTTTGGTGGATAAAGTGGCTAAAACCTGCAATATTATCTACTTAGAAAACAGAGATTAGAGAATTGCAGTTCCAGGCAAGCCCAGCCAAAAAAAAAAATGTTTCAGAAACGCTAACCATTTGCTGGGTGCAATGTGTTTTGTTTGTGTTAGGAGGACCACTGTCCAAGTAGGCCCAGGTATAGTGATACTACCTCAAAATAAGCAATCAAATTACAATCTGCTGGTATGGCAGTAGTAGAGATGCTGTTTCACAAGTATAGGCTTTTGGGTAAAATCTTCCAGTACCACTAAGCATTTAAGTGTGTGACAGGGTAAGAATTTGGCATGTCTGAGGTCAAGAGTTCATCCTCATTTTACAAGCTCTAATAAAACCTTTCTCTCTTTTGCTATTTTTTAAATATAGCATAACTTCCATGCCCAAACCAAATAATTTCCTATTAGATATTTTCTCCTATCCATTAAGTAATATGTTATGTGTTCGATAATGTCCCACTGAAATCACACTAACGATCAAAAACCCATTGCATTAGAAAGTGACTGCATTTGGAAACAAAATCTCAAAGGTAGCATTTAAGTTGAAGTCTCCTCCAAGAGAAGCAGAAGGCTAAGGAAAGAGGACTTAGAAGAAGCCAACTCTGATCTTGGAGTTTTAGTACAACCAACACAGAAGCAATGTATTTACAGTGTTAACGCTACCCAATCTGTGTATTTTATTATTACAATTACTAGTAAACATGTGGAATCTATAAGACCTGAAAAGTCATTGACTCTTGGGGTTCATGACTCACCTCTATAATACTAGTGATTAAGAAAGATGAGACTTGGGCGATAATGGTTTTCAGGCTGGTAGGAAAATTCATGAGGTTCTATCTCCAATTAACTACAAAAATTTCTGGGCTGGAGGCATGGTTCAAATGGTAGACTGCCTACTGTTAGCAAACTGAACATGAGTTATGTCCAAGCCCCAAATTGGGATAAAGAAAAAGTCCTTAGAACAATACTATGAGAAACAGAATTATGAATAGGAAAGCAGAAACAAAAGAAATAAATTTACTCATACAGACAAAGGTTCCCAATCTGAAATATGGCATAAACTGTAATATTGAGTGTTTTCCTTACTATACAATAGACTGTATATCTTTGAAATGAAAAAGGTCAAAAAATAGTAGCATAAAAGTTTTAGAAGGAGTCTGTCTTCAGAAATATATATATATGTATATATATATACACACACACACATATATATATATATATATATATATAATGTGTATTAAGACATACGTTTTTAAAGATTGTCATCAGAAATATATACATATATCTAAATTTATGTGTAGAATGATGTACATTATAGAGAAACAAAAATATTAAAACATAAGTAAAATTAAAAAATACATCAAACCAAGTGCCAGTGACTCACGCCTATAATTCAAGCTATTCTTGGTAATGAGATCTTAGAATTCTGCTCAAAACTAGACCAGACAGAAAAGTACTTGTTATATTCTTATCTCCAATTAACTACTAAACACAGGAATTAGCTCTGTGCCTCAAGTGGTAGAGTTGGCTTTGAGCATAAAAAGGCTTAGGGATAATGCCCAGGCCTTGCAAACAACAACAACAACAAACAACAACAACAACAAAATATATCAAATTAATTTCACAAAAGCATCTTTTAACTGCTGTGAACATTTCTTAGAAACATGAATACATGCCCCTGGAAAAATCTAATGAAAAGTATACACTATTTATATCTATGTTAAAGACTATTTAGATTTTGTTTAAGATATTTATGTAATGCTTAGGAATTAAGACTAATGATAATATACTGGGACTGGTCTGTTATTCTATTATACGATAGTAATAAAACGATATTTGTACTGATTATATAAAATTACTCTTGTTTAGTATTTGAATTATAATAAGTGATAAACATTTTTAAATGATTTCTATAGGAAAGGATCATTTTCTTAATGGTATCAATTCTTTTGTAATTTCAAAGCCATTAAGAAAATTATTGCAAGGCTGGTTTGCTCTAAGACTATATTTGTTTTCTTGTTCTAGTTTTCATATGTTGGTAGAAATTGAAATTCCAAAAATTCAATGGATATTGGCATTCAGGAACATCTTCATAGGTACTAATACTAGAGTCGCTTAAGTGGAATTGTTTTATTTTGTGTATTATTTTCACAAATAAAAATGATTATGTATTTTGTTTCTTTTCACTGCGATTGGCTCTTATCTTGAAAATACTTTCTATCCTAGCAAAATAGAGAAAAGCAATTGGATTCAGCAAGTAACATATGTCTTTCATAAAATGCAGATGCATAGATTTAGGTTCTGTCATTTGCTAAAAGTTTCTACCAGAAAAGGCTATCAATTACTTATAAGTGATGCACAATTCCTAGATATTCCAGCTATCACATACACTTTTGGATTGAGTTATCTCAGGAAAACAGACCAAAAAAACTCAAAGTAAACAAATTATATCTTTGTTTTAAAAGCTGTAGTTTACAAAGAATTTTTAGACAACACCAAAAACATCTTTTTAGGTATTTTGCGATTTTTGTGAAGTATTTTTAACAATAGTTATTTTTTGTGACATGAAATTCACATGCAATATATTATCTCCTTTCATTGTATACATTTTAGTGCTTTGGAAGTGAATTGTACAATCATAGATTTTCCAAGCCTAATTTTCACAAACTTGCATTTGTTCAAATAGAATTGTTATAAATTTTAGAACAGACATTAAAATAGATATAAAATTCAGTTACAAGAATTTGTCCAGCATACATCTTCTATAGTGTGAGTTTTAAAAATTTGTTTTTGGGGATTATTTCCAGGGTCTCACACATACTATTCAAGTGCAGTCAATGAACTACATTCCCTGTTCAAACGAGTTTTATACTTCTCTTTAATACATACATAGAAGTGTAATGTAGATCCTATACAGTTCTCATTGACTTCTTGAAGACTTGAAAACTTGATTGCTAAAATGATTGCAGTATTATGCAAATCATTCTGCTATGTGGAGTATATCAATTTATCCACAAATGCATTACTATATTTTGTGTCATCTTTTTATATTATGGTCATACTAATGAGTTTTATTTTTATTTACATACTACAGAGGAGCTTAATTCATATGCTCATTGTATTGACTATTAATTTACATATATTCTTTAAAGAAATATCCTGTTTGGGAAAAATTTATATAAAATTCGAAGATATAAAAGTACTTAAGACTCAGGATCATTGTAGAATTAACATTGGAGCATTAACGAATATGTGCTCTCTATCTGTTGGATATGTTTTCACTTCTTTAATAGAATTATGAAAGGTTATCAGTTGATATTAACCAGTTTATTCTTGCTTTTCTTTAGCCACTAATGCTTTCCATGTCAACTTTTTAGAAACCTTTACTGATCCAATATCATGATTTTTTACATTTATGTTTTCTAGGTTTTGACAGGATCCTAATAGAGAACTTCCCAAGCATGCAAAAAGATAGGCCTATTCAAATACAAGAGGCTTTTAGAACCACAAATAGACCAGACCAGAACAGGACATCCGACCGCCACATTATAAACTTCACAGGATCAATGCAGACCAAGGAAAAGATCCTTAAAGCTGTCAAAGAGAAAAGACCAATCACCTATAAAGGGAAACCAATTAGAATCACTTCAGATTTCTCAGCAGAGACAATCAAAGCAAGAAGAGCCTGGAATGATGTATGCCATGCCCTAAAGACAAACAACTATCAACCAAGAATATTGTACCCAGCTAAGGTCTCCTTCATAACCGAAGGTCAAATAAAAATCTTCCATAGTAAGGAAAAACTGAAACAATATATCTGCACCAAACCATCCCTACAAAAGATACTTAAAGATGCCCTACACATAGAAAACCAACAAGACCACAAAAAAGGCCAAGAAACCACACCCTATCGGAGAATCCAAGAACCATAGGAAGAACCCAGTTGTCACAGCTCCCAAAAAGATGGATAAAATGGCAGGAACTCCCGAATACCTCTCAGTCCTATCTCTCAACATTAACGGACTTAACTCTCCAATTAAGCGACATAGACTGTCTAGTTTGATTAAAAAACAAAAGCCTTGTATCTGTTGCCTTCAGAAGTCACACCTTGCCCATAAAAACAAACACATTTTGAAAGTGAAAGGCTGGAACAAAATGTACCAAGCAAAGGACCCCCATAAAATGACTAGAGTTACAATCCTAATATCAGATAAAATAGAGAGATCAAATTAAAATTAGTGAGAAGAGGTAAAGAAGCTGGCTACCTACTAATTCAGGGATCTCTCATTCAGGAGGATATTACAATTCTAAATCTCTATTAATCAAACAATGGAGCACCCAAATTTATCCAAGAAATACTACTTTCCTTCAAGTCTCACAGAGATCCAAACACATTAATTGCTGGGGACTTTAAAATACCTCAATCTCCACTAGATAGATCAACTCGGCAAAAACTCAACAGAGAAACCACAGATTTAAACAACTCCATAGATCAACAAGATTTAACAGACATTTACTGAATATTTCACCCAGCAGTATTAGAACAGATGTTTTTCTCTGCAGCACATGGGACATTTTCAAAAATAGACCATATTTTAGGTCACAAAGCAAACGTCCAAATTAAGAAACATTGAAGTTATACCTTGTATTCTCTAAGACCACAAAGGAATAAAATTAGAATTCAACCAAAAGCCAACAAAGAAAGTCCTGTTAAACATGGAAGCTGAACAACACACTGCTGAATCCCCAGTGGGTCATGGATTAAATTAGAAAGGAAATTAAATTTTCATGATATTAAACACAAACGAACACACAAATTACCATCTCCTCTGGGACACAGAAAAGGCAATTCTCAGAGGAAAGTTGGAGAGATCTGAAACCAACAATTTAATGAGACATCTGAACCTCCTTGAAAAAGAGCAGCAGGAAAACCCCAATCCAGTAGATGGAAAGAAATAATTAAAATTAAACCAGAATTAAATGAATTAGAATCCCAAAAACATATAAAATCAACAAAACAAAGAGTTGATTCTTAAAAAATATTAACAAAATTGACAGACCCGTAGCAAATCTTATGAATCTTATAAATAAGAGATAATGGAAACATCACCACAGAAACAACCAAGATTCAGAACATTATAAGGGAATACTTCTCAAATCTTTATGCAAATAAGGTTGAGAACTTGGCAGAAATGGACCTTTTCCTAGAAATATCAACATGCAGGAACTAAACCAAGATGAGTTAAACCATCTTAAAAGGCCCATATCAAGCATTGAGATAGAAACAGCAATACCGGAACTCCCATCTAAGAAAAGCCCAGGAACAGATGGTTTTACAGCAGAATTCTACAAGGCCTTCAAAGGAGAGCTCACATCAATACTCCTCCAACACTTCAATGAAATTGAAAGAGAATGTTCACTACCAAACTCATTCTATGAAACCATCATAACCCTCATCCCAAAACCAGGCAAGGACTCATCAAAGAAAGAGAGCTACAGACCCATTTGTTTTATGAAAATCGATGTAAAATTTCTCAACAAAAATTTGGCCAGTCGAGGGGGCTGAGAAGATGGCTCAGGGGTAGAGCACTTGCCTTGCATGCCTGAGGCCCTGGGTTGGATTCCCCAGCACCACATAAGCAAAAAGAAATAAGCCAGAAGTGGCACTATGACTCAAGTGGTAGAGCGCTAGCCTTGAGCTGAAGAGCTGAGGGACAGCGACCAGGCCCAGTGTTCAGGCACCATGACAGGACCCAAAAACAAGAAAATTTAGCCAATCGAGTTCAATAATTCATCCAAAACATCAAACACCACGATAAAACAGAATTCATTTCAGGGATGCAAAGCTGGTTCAATACACGCAAATCAATTAATATAATTCATCATATCAACAAGAGCAAGGATGGATATGAACCACATGGTTATCTCAATAAATGCAGAAAAAGGATTTGACAAGATCCAACTCCCCTTTATGACGAAGGTTCTGGAAAAATTAGGAATCATGGAACAATCCTCAATACAATAAAGGCTGTATAGGACAAACCTACAGCCAGCATTATAATTAATGGTAAAAAACTAAAGCCCTTTCCTCTTAACTCAGGAACAAGACAAGGATGTCCACTCTCTCCACTTCTCTTCAATCTAGTATTAGCATGCCTAGCTACAGCAATTAGAAAAGATGCAAACAGCGATGGGAAGGGGAAACAAAGGAAGAGGCTACAATGCTTGATAAGAAATGTACTCATTATCTTGCCCATGTAATTGTAACCCCTCTGTACAGTATTTTCACAATAAAAAGGTACATAGAAAACAAATACAATTAAAGAGCAAAAGTTTTCAACAACAACAACAACAAAAGAATCCCACAGACTCCACTCCCAAAAGTAGCAGGGTAAAAATTAACCCTCAAAAATAAATGGCTTTTGTATATGCCAACAGAGAAAAGTGTGGATGCAATAAGGAAAGCAACTCCATTCATAATAGCCCCACAAAAAATAAAATACTTAGGAATTAATTTAACCAAAGAAGTGAAGGGCTTCTATGATGAAAAATTTAAAAACCTGAAAAAGAAATCAAAACAGAACTTAGAAACTGGAAAACCTCCCATGCTCCTGGATTGGAAGAATCAACATCATGAAAACGGCAATACTTCTCAAGGCTATCTACAAATTCAATGCCATACCTATCACAATATTCCAACCACATTCTTCAAGGAATTAGAAAAGGCAATCATAAAATTCATATGGAACAATAAAAGATCCCGAATAGCAAAAACAATCCTTAACAGAAAGAACAGTGCTGGAGGAATATCAGTGCCAAATTTCAAACTCTACTAAAAAGCCATAGTAATCAAGACGGCTTGGTACTGGCACAAGAACAGACCTCAGGACCAATGGAATAGAATTAACAACCCAGAAATGAGCCCACAACTCTATAGGGACTTAACCTACGATAAGGGAGCTAAAAAAAATTGAATGGAAGAAAGACAGCCTCTTCAGTAAATGGTGTTGGCAAAATTGGTTAACTATTTGTAGAAAACTAAAGCTAGATCCTTATATATCACCCTGCACCAGAATCAACTCCAGAATCAAATTGATCAAAGACCTGAGTCAAAGCAGACACTCTGAAAACATTACAGGATGGAATAGGAGAAACCTTAGGTCTCCTTGGCACAGGCCGAAATTTTCTTACTAAAGACCCAGAAACACAACAAATCAAAGAAAGTTTGGACAAATGGGATTACATGAAATTGCAGAGCTTCTGCATGGCAAAGGACATAGCTAGCATGATCAACAGAAAGCCCACGGATTGGGAGAAGATCTTCACTAGCCATACTACGGACAAGGGTCTCATATTTAAAATATAACTTGAACTCAAAAAATTAAATCCCCCAACAACAAATCTTCAAAGAAACAACTGCCCAATAAATAAGTGGGCTAAAGATTTAAAGAGAAACTTCTCTGAAGAAGAAGGAAGGATGTCCAATAGATACATGAAGAAATGCTCAACCACCCTAGCCATAAAAGAAATGCAAATCAAAACATTGAGAAACCACCTCAATCCAGTTAGAATGACTAAAATAAAGAACTCTAATAACAACAGATGCTCGAGGGGATGTGGACAGAAGGGAACTTTACTGCATTGTTGGTGGGAGTGTATACTTGTTCAACCACTTTGGAAAATAGCAGGGAGATTCCTCAAAAGACTCCACATAGAGCTCCAATATTACCCAGCAATCTCATTTTGGGGCATTTAACCAAATGATCACAAACAAGACCATACTAAAGCTGCCTGCACAACTATGTTTATTGCAGCATTATTTACCATAGGTAAGATATGGTACTAACCCCAATACCCTTCAGTAGATGAATGGATCAAGGAAATGTCCAATATATACACAATGGAATTCTATGCCTCCATCAGAAAGAATGACATTGCCCCATTTGTTAGGAAATGGAAAGACTTGGAAAAAATTATATTAAGTGAAGTAAGCCAGGCCCAAAGGAACATAGGTCCCATGGTTTCCATAATTCGCAAGAACTAGTATGTGTCTGAATCAAGCAGAAAAGGTCAGATAAGGTGATGTTAGGAAAATGATCCCTAAGATATGTATTTTAAATATTTTTTTTGTTTCATGCATTTGTTTCTAACGCAATTATAAGATTATTTCTTTGTTGCTTTGTATGTTCCTCCCCCACAGTATAACCCATGCTTTCACTGTATTTGATGTCCCTATAATTTGTGGAGGGGAAGTGGAAAAACAAGTCGTTTAAATAAGGATACAGGTGGACCTGTTGCAACAATGAGAAGTACAAGTTGTCATGTCAAAAACGAAGTTTACAACTTGGGGGGGTGGAGGATTGAGTGGGAGAGGAGGGAGGATGGGAAGGGATGGGAAGGGTAAACAAAGGAGGAGGCTACAATGCTCGATAAGAAATGTACTCACTATCTTGCCCATGTAACTGTAACCCCTCTGTATAGTATTTTCACAATAAAAAAAAGAAATGGGTCTATAGTTCTCTTTCTTTGATGAGTCCCTGCCAGGTTTTGGGATGAGGGTTATGATGGCTTCATAGAATATGTTCGGTAATGAACTCTTTCAATTTCATTGAAGAATTGGAGGAGTATTGGTGTGAGCTGTGCTTTGAAGGCCTTGTAGAATTCTGCTGTAAAACCATCTGGCCTGGACTTTTCTTAGCTGGGAGGTCTGTTATTGCTGTTTCTATTTCAATGCTTGATATGGGCCTGTTAAGATGGTTTAATTCATCTTGGTTTAGTTTTGGCATGTCAATATTTGCTAGGAAAAGGTCCATTTCTGCCAAGTTCTCAAACTTATTAGCATAAAGTTTTGAGAAGTATTCCCTTAAAATGTTGTGAATCTTGTTGTTTCTGTGGTGATGTTTCCATTCTCATCTCTGAGTTTGTTTATTTGGGTGTGTTCTCTTCTTTTTCTGATAAGATGTGCTAGGGGCCTGTCAATTTTTTTTAATTTTTTTGAAGAACCAACTCTTTGTTTTGTTGATTCTTTCTATAGGTTTTTTTTGGATTCTAATTCATTTAATTATGATTTAATTTTAATTATTTTTTTCCATCTACTGGATTGGGGTTTATCTTGCTACTCTTTTTCAAGGAGGTTCAGATGTCTCATTAAATTGTTGGTTTCAGATCTCTCCAATTTGTTGATGTAGGAACTCAGGGCTATAAACTTGCCTCTGAGTACTGCCTTTGCTGTGTCCCAGAGGAGATGGTAATTTGTGTGCTCATTTTTGTTGAATAGCATGAACATTTGAATTTACTTTCTAATCTCTTCCTTGACCCACTCGTGATTCATCAGTGTGTTGTTCAGCCTCCATGTGTTACCAGACTTTCTTTGGTGGCTTTTGGTGCTGAGTTCTAATTTTATTCCCTTGTGGTCTTAAAGAATGAAAGATGTAACTTCAATGTTTCTGAATTTTGACAAGTTTGCTTTGTGGCCTAAAATGTGATCTATTTTAGAAAATGTTCCATATGCTGCTGAGATAAACGTGTATTCTGATGATGTTGGGTGAAATATTCGGTAGATGTCTGTTAAATCTACTTGATCTATGCAGTTGTTTAGATCTGAGGTTTCTCTGTGGAGTTTTTGCCGAGTTGATCTATCTAGTGGGGAGAGTGGTGTGTTAAAATCCCCAACAATTAATGTCTTTGAGTCTATGTGGGATTTGAGGGAAAGTAGTGTTTCTTGGATAAATTTGGGTGCTCTGTTGTTTTGCGAATAGATATTTAGAATTGTAATATCCTCCTGAAGGAGAGATCCATTAATTAGTATGTAACAACCTTCGTTATCTCTTCTCACAAATATTAATTGGAAGTCTATTTTATCTGATATTAGGATTTCAACTCCCGCCTGTTTATGGGGGCCGTTTGCTTCGTAGATTTTTTTCCAGCCTTTAACATTGAAAATGTGTTTGTTTTTATGGGCAATATGTGACTCCTGAAGGCAGCATATAGAAGGGTCTTGTTTTTTAATCCAACTAGACAGTCTATGTCGCATAAGTGGAGAGTTAAATCCGTTAATGTTAAGAGATAGGACTGAGCGGTATTTGGGAGTTCCTGCCATGTTATCCACCTTCTGGGGAGCTGCGAAAACTGGGTTCTTCCTATGGTTCTTTGATTCTCAGTTTGGGTGCAGTTTCTTTTCCTTTATTTTGGTCTTGTTGGTTTTCTATGTGTAGGACATCTTTAAGAAGCTTTTGTAGGGCTGGTTTGGTGGAGATATATTGTTTCAATTTTGCTTTCCTATGGAAGGTTTTTATTTGGCCTTCAGTTATGAAGGAGTTTAGCTTGGTACAGTATTCTTTGTTGATAGTGGTTTGTTTTTAGGGCATGGCATACATCATTCCAGGCTCTTCTTGCTTTGATTGTCTCTGCTGAGAAATCTGAGGTGATTCTAATTGGTTTCCCTTTATAGGTCATTAATGTTTTTCCCTTGACAGCTTTAAGGATCTTTTCCTTGGTCTAAATTGATCCTGTGCAGATTATAATGTGACGGTGGGATGTCCTAATCTGGTCTGGTATATCTGGGGTTCTAATGGTTCTTGTATCTGAATAGGCCTATCTTTTTGCATGTTTGGGAAGTTCTCTGCTAAGATCCTGTTAAACAAATTTCCTAGTCCATTAACTTCTGTTTCTAGGTGCTCCTCTACACCCATTATCCTTAGATTAGGCCTTCTGATCATGTCTTCCAAGTTTTGGATATATCTCTCATATTTCTTGGACTTGTCTTGGATCGTTGTATGTTCTTTCTCTATAATATGTAAGGCTGTCTTCAATCCCCGAGATTCGATCTTCTGCATGGTCTAACCTGCTGTCAAGACTTTCTTTGTTTTTTATTTCTTTTCCTTCTAGTTGGTAGCATTGGTGGCTTCAAATTCTTTGTTGAAGCTTTGTTTTAGATCTTGTATGAACTTCTTTACTGCCTTAATTTGGTGTTCAGTGTTTATTCTGAAATCACGTAGTTGATTGGTTATGGTTTCCTTGGACTCCCATTCCTTCTGTTGGGTTCCATTCAGTATTGCCTTTGTGGTCTCCCTGACTTCCTTCAGCTCTTTGTTAATGGATTCCATGAATGCCCTTAGTGATCTTTGTGTATTCTCTTCCTGCTCTCTCAATTCCTGTATTACTCTTTGCTTAACTTCCTCCCGTTCATGCCATTCCTATAGTTCTCTTTGAGTGTTCTCAGCCATTCCTGCCTTTCTCTTTGAGTATTCTCAAGCTGCTCATGCAAATCCTGTATCAGTTTTTGAGTAGCTTCCTCACGCGTATGATATTCCTGTATAAACCTTTGGATTGCCTCCTCTCTCCCTATCACGCTCATACAGAGTCCTTTTTATGCTTTCAGTCTTTTCATTTATGATGTTTGCCAGCAGTGTTTGTAGAGCTATTTGGGAACTCTCCTCTGGATTATTCATTATCTGTTCTGTTCCCTGATTATCATGAGTGGGAGTTGAGATACCCGGACTTTCATTTTTCTAGTGTTTTTTCCGCTCACTCTGCTCGTTTGGGATGAAATTATCACCAGATTTATGCTAGAACAATATCTTAAGGCAAGCATCAACCAAAGTGTGTATTTGCACAGTCAATAGTCTGCAGATACAATCTAGTTCAACAGATACCTCTATTCAACATCAAACAACTATATATTAATGGGCTATGAACAGCAAAGAAGAATTTGGTAAACCAGAAATTATTCAGTTTAGGAAAAGATGTGGGTAAAAAATAGAAATAGAGTGATGTGGGAAGGTACAGGGAGTGTTAACTAAATCCTAATCTCAAAGCAGGAAATAGGTTGGATAGGATGAAAGTAGAGAGAGAGAAAAAGAAGAAGAAAGAGAAAGGGAAAAAAGAGACCCGAAAAAAATGGAAAAGTAAAAACTTAAAATATTATAGAGAATTTAAAACAAACTATCCAGAGAAGAACATGAATATAATGACACAAGGGGAGGGATATAAAGGAGATGTGAAAAACTTAAAAATAAAAATACTTAAAATATTTTATAGGTATAAAGGGGAATTTAAGGAATTTAAGTCTAAGAGGTTTTGAATTGAGTAATAAATTTGTGGATTAAGTGTGAACACAATGGGGGATAAGGTCTAATAATCAACTAAGGGTTTATCTGAGGATGTGCAGAACAGCAATTAAGTCACGTAAAGAAGAACGAAAGAGAAGAAAAGGTGAAAAGGATAAGAAAGAAAGAAAAAAGATCAGAAGTTCAGTAGAGCTAAACAAAAACAAAATTAAAAAAAACAAGGGAAAAAAAGAAAGAAAAACGCACACACACTTATACCCCTAAAATAAAATTCTTAGAGGAAAAAAAATACTAGAAAACAATTTTTTTTTCAAAAAAGGTAAAAATTAATGATTAAAAAAATTTTTAGAAAAAAAATTTTTTATAAAAGGTACAACAACAACAAAAAAAGTTGATTTTTTTGTGGGAGGGGTGGGAAAAATCCTGTATGTCCCTTGTGTCCATAACCAGCCTCTTGTTGGAGTCTCTGGTCTGCTTGTGTTCCTGTGGCTTTTTTGTTTCCTTAAGTCAGTTTCTTTGAACAGGCAGAAAAATGCTCTGCTTTCTCCAATGTATTGTGATCCTCCTCCCAGGTTAGTTCAGTGGGAGGAAGATCTGCTTTGAGTACCCACAAAAGAGGGAGATGGCTTTTTCCTCGAGTTTGGAGATGCTGTGATGAGGCTAGGTTCTGGGTAGAGTTGAGGCCTTTCAGCAAACAGTAGCTTTTCTCAGGGGCTGGTTTGTGAGAAACTCACAGAGTCCAGCTTAGAGCCACTGTCAGGGTTTATGTTTACTGAATTTCAATTGATTGTCGAGATTGCTAAAGGGAGGGGCAGCCTCTGGCTCTGATTACCAGGTGAAGAAAGCCACTCCTGGAGCTGGCGCCTGAGCTGGGTGACTTTTCCCTGGGTGTAGCTGAGTCTGGCAGGTCAGGTTAGGCTCTTATGACCTGCTAGATGACTCTAGATTTCTTCCAAGGCCTGAGTTGGAACTAGCAGCTCCTCCGAGCTTTGTCGGTATCCAAGATGGAGATCTCCGTTACTGGGGGGGGGGGGGAGGGGTGGCCTTCCTTCCTTTGTTTCCTGAGAAGGAGTGAGGACGTCATGCTTCTACTCATGCCGAGTCCTGGTTCCTGGGTCGTCTCTGGTCTGCGAAGTGCATGATGAAGATTTCTGCTTCTTGTCGGTTCTTGCTGGTGTTGAGTAGAATCCGCTAACCCGCCGCATCTGGTTCTTTCTTTCCGGACTCTCTGTGAATCAGGTATAGTGCCTACAGTTGCCGCCCCCACCTCTGCCACCGCAAGCTGCGGCTGCTGGCAATTGCTCAGGGCTGTCTCCTTGCCTGTATTTTCTCTCTCTGACCTAACTCTCTGTCCTGTGAAGGCACACTGTTCACTGGAACTCTAAAACTGCTTTCTATGTGAGAGCTTGTTTAGCCTCCAGCTTCTCCTCTACCATCTTCCCTGAACTGCCTGGAATTTATTTTCATGTCTTCATTCAATCTGTTCTGCATTGTAGTGAGCTATATTAGCTCTGTAAAATCACTTTAGGTAGCAAAAATATTAACACAATGTATATCAAAAAGTTTTGGCCTCACTCAACTGCTAAAAGCAGTATGCTCAGCTAGGGCTTCTAAGAACACTGTTTTCTTACCTTTTCCATTTGCTCAATGCTTTTCTTGGTTGTTGTTGTTGTTGCATTTTTAGGGGCAGGGGGTCCAGTCGTGGGGCCTGAACTCTGGACCTGGGTGCTGTCCCTCATCTCTTCAGCTCAAGACTAGTGCTCTACCACTTGAACCACAGCACAACGTCTGGCTTATTTTTCTTTTTGCTTATGCGGTGCTGGGGAATCAAACCCAGGGCCTCATGCATGCAAGGCAAGGGCTCTACCACTGATCCACCTTCCCAGCCCTGCTCAATTCTTTTCTGAACCCAAAACTTTTTGCTTATGTAATAAGAGAAATCTTCACTATCTCATGTTAATAAGGATAGTATTTTTTGTGAGCCACTTAGAAATGTGAAATAATTGGTTTGAAGTATCCAATCAGATTTTTTTTTCTGTGTTTCTCTGCTTCACATGCAAAGACATTGTGGAAAGTGTTACAAACAGAAAAGTGTAAACCCAATACCTTCTTTCATTGTGGAGGGCAATTTCTTCCTAAATATTTGGCCCAAATTATGTTTTTCAGAGAATTACTGTGTGGTAATTAAAGGTTAATTCACATATTTTTATGTCTTGTTTTTTTTTAAGAACTTTGAATTCAAATTCCACTAAAACCTTGTCTCACACAGTGAGAGTATATTTCCTGTGTTAGGACAATTCTCAAGGGAACCTTCAGGATTTACAGCATGGTTTCTGAGGTTTGTTTGTTTAGTCTGAAAAAGAGCCATCTTCACCCACATTTCACCCTCTCTACTAAGTCTCCATGGATTTCTTTGCATGAAAGCCTATTCTCCCAGGCAATTTTAAATTTTCTTAATTGGCTGGGTTGTTAAGAATTATGAACGATTAAAATTTACCTGTCATAACTTTAAAACTCCTTTGAAATTCCTTTATCAGAACTGCAAATTCACCTATCCTGATTCTACCTTAACCATCAAAAAGTTAACATGTTGTTCTCATGATATAGTGTTCATGCAACTATTATTTTCTATTCACTTTGTTATGCGTATATATGACCATATAAGCATATGCTGAGCAAAATGAACTCCAAGATATGGAAACAGATTTTTTCATTTGTGGTTGTTGTTTTTGATGTACTATGTGATTTCTGTTTTCATTGAGTTTTCCCATATAGTTTATCCCTGCTATATTTGATTTTGTAGTCTGTATAAATTTACCTTAATTAGGGAAGGGAAGAGGAACAACAAAATGGTGAGACAAAGGACAAGGGGAAAACCAATGTAATAGCAATACTCACACGACAATATGTTGGAAATGTACATTACAACTTGTGAGAGGTGAAGGGGTAAAGGAAAACTGTGAGAAAAATGAGGGAGGAGTAACAAGTTTGAAAAGTTATGTATTCACTACCTTACAATTAGTGTAACCCCACTGTACATCACTTTGATAATAAAATTTTAAAAATAAGCTGCATAAAATATAATTTCACTGTCTTGGTATAATAAATATTATTATTTATGTAGTAAAAACCAATACTATTTGGCATCTAATTTGAATTAATTACCCCTTCTTTATCAGAGGGCCATCAACTTGAATGTAACCCAACTAAACAAAATTTTCACAATATACTTCCCAATATTTTGAAAAAAGAATAAATTTAGTACTTTCTCATACTAAAACTGAAAACAGCTTAATTCTATGGAAACCCATAACTTTAAAAAGTAAATAAGTTGTTAAGAAGACAGAATATATGTGTTCTTCAAAATTCCTACGACTAATAACTTCTCATTTTTAAATTCTCAACTTCCATACCTGAGAGATTCAAAACAGTACCTGTTTGCATGTATGAAATTCTGCAATAGATGCAGTTTCCAATGGGGTGTTACAGATTGAGAAACCAACAGAAAAATAGCCACATTCTGGTAGAGGATACAACTATGAAGCATTTGTAATAATTAATTCTTCAAGAGTAAGCAATTGTTTATCACAGTAAGCTATTATTTCTATGACCATCAATCCCAAGATTTATACCATAATGTCATTCTACCCCAACAGTTTCCAACTTGTAAGCTGCACCTTAAAATTCCTTCATTCACATCATGAATAGCTTATTTCTATTGTGAAAAAATACTACACCTCTGCTAATGCAATGCCCTCCTTGTTATGGAAAGAACAACACAATAAACTGAGCTGCATCATTTTTCCCCAGTGGTATTCTTGAGATCAGAACACTTGCAAATATTATTTATATTTATACTTTCTTAAACTATCATAGATATTCAGGATGCTAAGATAAGAAAATTATGGTTAAAGCCCACCCAGGCAGGAACGTTTCTTGGAATCTTATCTCCAATAAACTTCTCAGAAAAAGCCAGACACAAGTGCCACTGAGGTTGATGTGGTAGGGCATGAGCCTTGAGCATAACTAGGCTCAGAGAGTGTCCAAGCCCAGAGTTCAAGCTCTAGGACAAACCAATGAAACAAAAACAAAAATGAAAACAAACCCCAAACCTAGCATTTTTCTCAATGTATACAGAGGCACGTAACTAAGGAAATCACTTCCTGTGTTACATATATGTAGAAGAAAGAAGATGTCACACAATTACTCTCTTCATACCATATTATACCAAACCCTCAATAATTGCAGTTTTTCTAAATTTATAAATTAATATCATCCATTTGCTGGCAACTCTGTCTAAATTATTCACATTATCATATTATACATGAATGTTCGAATTATCTGTTAACTAAGTTCTAATTATAACTCTCTTGAAAGTATATTCTAAGAAAATAAAATGTCAGAATCATTTGTGAATGTCAATTAAACCTTCTCTTTAAAAAGAATTTTGTAGTGTCCTATAGAATATCAAATTACAAACAAAATCAAAATATGTATTTTAAATCTAAATTATAATTTACCAAGGTCTACAAAGTCCTACATTAGATGAACTTTGCTATTTCTCCAGGCTTAAGCTTTTGTAATCCTTCATCATTTCTTTGGAATCCAACATAATGATGCTTACTTACTTATGCAAATTTTTGGATGGGAATCATGAACCATTTTGCATCTAGGAATGTTCTGTAATGAAGAGAGCATTTAAAACACAACTGAAGACTATATATGAGTTGCATTTCAATAGGAAACTTGACTTCTTGAAACATAATGACGAAATTAGCCCAAAATTGAACTGTGTATTCCTTTCTTGTTGTTTGGCTTGTTTTATTGAGACAAAATTATACTACCTGGTCTATGGAAGGTATGCCTATGTAACTCCACTATCTAATCTCCTGTCTTAGTCTAAGTGCTAGAATTCCAGACGTGTATCACATTGCCCTGTCATAGTTTGTTGGTTTATTTAATCTAGAAACAGACTAGCAAATCTGAACTTCTCTTATAATCTTATCCACTAGACTGCTCAGAATGTTTATATACTATTTTCAAAGATGTTCTAACATTTGACACAGGATATGAAAATTTTCAGATGCACCTGCAGGGGTCTCTGATTCCTTCTTCCATGGATCTCATCCCATTAATAATGAATACTTGACTCTCTTACTATCTCTGGTCCATACCTTTGTAATAGTCTCAACTTTCTTGAACAAAGTTCACTGGAGGGCTTTCTAATATTAAAATTTATCACTTGATTCTAGTCTTACTCACGACATATTTTCCATTGTTTTCTAACTTTTCTACATATTCTGAGAATTTTCTCATTTGTGTATTCATGTGTGCACATATAAGTGCCTCTGTGTGTGTGCATGTTTATATCTATGTACGCAAAAGCCTCAAGCTCTTATTCAGTAATCTTGCTCATGATTGGTATTTCACCTTTTGGCTGGTTAATTATAGATAGTGTCTCAAAGCCTGGTCTACCCAGGCTGGATGCAAACTGAACTTCCCAGACTGCTTTACATTCTTAGGTATTATCTTTCCAGGAGCATCAACTTTTAAACTAGAAACATTTTTGCGAGTATAAAGACTAAGCTGTAATCCATATTTTTAACTCAAGAATTCATATAAAGATAGATGAACGTACACATTATATATCCTGAGTGTACACTGTTAGAAACGTGATCACAAGCTGAGTGATGATAAGATCTGAGGATTGGGGATTAAAGCCAACCTGGGTAGGAAAATCCTGGACACTCTTTTCTCAAGAAACTACTAGAAAACTGGAAGTGGCACTGTAGCTCAAGTGGTAGAGCATTAGCCTTGAGTTGAGTATCAGAGGGACAGCGCCCAGTCCCAGAGTTCAAGCGCCACAAAAAACAACACAAAAAAAGAATATAAGGAAAGAAAAGAAATGTGATCTTAGGTTCATTGCTAATATTATCCCTGTTCTCTCAAGATGGACTCTTTTTCCAGTTAAGTCCATACTCTTATATCCGACTTACATTGGAAACAGAATCATTCTTCCATTCTACTTTTTACCAATTTACGTGATTAGCAAGCATGATTTAGAAAGAGAGTGACCTCATGCTTCATATTCCACTTAGGAGTAATGCTTTCTCTATATCACTCCCATAAATCTACATACTGGACTTGGCTTTATTGTTTCAATTTTGCCTTATTTGTAGAGTCTCCTATATTGTATTGAACCCTTATACTTAAACACAGAATTTCTCTTTCTATTATTGCTATTGTTTCTCTTACTGTTAAATCATATACACTTGGGAAATTAATGCACAGCACATACATTCAGAAAAAATGACCTGAGAACCTTCTTCCCATTTAAAATTCACCTTAATTTACAGAGGACTAAAGAAGTTTGAACTCAATGTACTCATGGATAATGTATTCATAAGCAACATAAATTTAATATTTTCTGTTTACTAGGTTGTCTCTGAAACACGTGTTACCTCATGTTCAAAGGTGTCCTTGTGCTATTTCAATGAAGCCAGAAAACATTCATTTTATCTGGAGCAGCACCATAGATTGTTACTGGAAGTAAGTGGAAGTTACTGATACTGGATGTGGAAACTGATCCCAGGAGAGGAATTGAACATAAAGGAATGACAAAGTTCAAGTTAACTTGTGCTTTCCTTTATACTGTACAAGAAAAGAATACAAGGCTTGAAGGAAACTGTGTCCTTGACTTTTTTGAGTGTTCTTTACTCATATAAAACTTGTCTGTAAACTTCTAGTTGAAAGTATTTAAAAAGGAAACAATGTGCCATTTGAAGGCCAGCATAGAACTAAAGGAAATAACTTTATTTTAAAAGTGTTCTACTGCAAAGAAACAAAGATATGGAGGTTTTAAAGCGTCTTATGGATGCATGTTTCACTCCTGAAATGATTCTCTTGTTGCAGGAGTCAGTTATCAATTCCTTTAGTCTGGTCCTGAGTTTTCCATAGCAATAAGGATTACAAAACAGGAGGATCCATTGAGTATGATCAGCAAAATCAGCCTCTTCTCAGACCAGTACTCCTGTAAGGAGGGTCCCAAAGAAATACCTGGATTTTGTTTTGTTTGCTTGTTTAGTTGGTGCTGGTTCTGGGGCTTGAACTCAGAGGCTGGACCCTGCCCCTGCACAATTGTCTTTCCTGCCACCTGCCCACAAAGCTAGTACTCTACTTCTTTAGCCAAAACTCCACTTATTTGGTGTTTAATTACGGATAAAAGTTTGAAAGAGTCTCCTTCTTCCTGGGTTGGCTTTGAACTAAGACAGTAAGAAAGTCAAGTGACATCAACTCTATGGACTTCTCTTTTGAACCAAGAAATATTAGATGAAGTTTATTATAAAGATAATATTTGACAATTTTAAAAGAAGAGATTATGTCCAGCAAATAAGCCATAACTTAAATAACTCAGCAAAAGTAGGTGCACTGAATCATTTTAGAATAATTTTCTCTGTTTGGGAGGATTACGATTGACTTCATCAATACTTTGGGGGAAAGTTAAAGTCTTATTTGCACTTTTTTGTTGGTTGTGGGACTTGAACTTGGATCCTGGACGCTGTCCTCAGCTCTTCAGCTCAAGTTGAGCACTCTACCACTTTAGCTACAGCACCACTTCTGGGTTTCTGGTGGTTAATTGAAGATAAGGGTCTGATGTACTTTCCTTAACAGGTTGGCTTGAACCACAATCTTCTGGTCTCAACCTCCTAAGTAGCAAGGATTACAGGCATGAGCCACCAGCACCCAGCTCATATTTGCATTTAGTGCAGTAAATGACACTAAGTAGACAAAGAATGGAAATCTGAATCAAATGATGTGACATTGCAGCTTTTCAGAATAATTGAGGTAGCAATAAATATGTCCTCCTTTTCCATTTTGTTACATTAATGACTCATGAGCTATGGGACGCTTACATTAGCATCCTCTTCCATCTGTGTAGGTGTATTTAGTATCAGGAAGTGTTCATAGAGAAATAGAGAAAGACTGAGATTTTTAGAGAGCAAGGGAAATCAGGTATGAAAGAACAGCATAGAAGGAGATACATTTATCACACAGAGATTAAGAACTAGCCTAAGAGATTTAGAATGCTAAAGACAATGAAGAATAAGCCTAATTGATAACTAGTTCTTCAATAACCAAAAATGGTTCCCTGGAATGGTTTCTGCTATACATTAGTTACTATCATGTATTCCTTCCATCTGGAGTTACTCTTTCTCTTCTATCACAACTGTTAATTAGCCTTTGCCATAACTGGCCAAAAAGTTTTCCAAATCTCACTTAGACTACCCTTCTCATTGTGATTAGCAGTGACCACTCAAAAGTCTGGAATCCTTGAATTTCCAGAATTAATCTTCACCTGACATCTAAGCACATTCCTGGTATTAATTTCCGTTACCTAATGAACAAAACTTTTTTTTATAACACAGTATCCTAATATAGGTAAAATACATGAATTAGCGACTATTGTCAGGTATCAGTATGGAAAGAGCAATTATATATTCCAAGTATGGGCTCTTTATTTTGCATTTATTAACTAAATGTTTGTTGTTGTTGTTGTTGTTGTTGTTTTGCCAGGCCTGGAGCTTAAACTCAGGGATAGGGAATTATTCCTCAGGTTGTTTTTTCTCTCAAGGCTAACACTACCACTTGAGGCACAGCATCACTTCCAGTGTTTCTTTTTCTGTTTATGTGGCACTGAGGAATTTAACCCAGGGTTTCATGCATGCTAGGCAATCAGTGTACCATGAAGCCACATTCCCAGAGCCCTAAATAACTTTCTTAAGATGGTATTACATTTTCATTCCATAAATTTGTATCATAATTTTGGTCAGAAATTTTTGCCAGAAAAGGACGTAGAACACAATACTAAGTCCAATAAGGCTAGATGGAAAATGAATAACCTTATGGTCTAGCCAGGGCACAGAGGGGCTTACCTCATGAAGCTGGTACAACAGACTGAGGGAGAGAGCTCCTAACCCACAGCCCACCTCCAGAATGAGAAGGCCAACTTGGTTCCAGCCACATGGGGACGCTGGACCACCTCTTCCAGCACCCATTCAATAAGTTTCTGTGTGTGTGTGTGTGTGTGTGTGTGTGTGAGAGAGAGAGAGAGAGAGAGAGAGAGAGAGAGAGAGAGAGAGAGAGAAAGAGAGAGAGATACAGAAACAAAGACAGAGACAGAGAGAGAGAAAGAGAAAGAGAGAGAGAGAGAAGGTCAGAATTACACTTAAGCCAGGTGCCGATGGGTCAGGACTATAACCTTAACTACACAGGAGGCTGAGATATGAGGATCATGGTTCATAGCCAGCCCGGACAGGAACATCTGTGAAACTCTTATTTCCAAAGAACCACCAGAAAACCAGAAGTGGTGTTGTGACTCAAGTGGTAAAATGCTAGCCTTGAGCTGAGGAGCTCTGGGACAGCGCCCAGGCCCAGAGTTCAAGCCCCACGACTGACAAGAAGTGGACTTCGCACCACAAGAAGTGGACTGAATAGCACCCACTGTCCTAGGGAGCATGGCAGAGAAGTTAGGCTGAGCTCCTGTTAGCAGGATGTCATGAGTAGGTCACCTGGATTCTCCATGCCTCGTTTTCACCAGCGGCAAAACTGAATACAGTAAAGGATCCCCTTCCTCAGGTGGGTAGGGTAATGAAGAAAGACAGCCATGTTTTGTTTTATAATCACACACCTGTTGCACGATCTGAGCCCTTTCAAGGTAACTTTCTGTCATATGCTCACAGAATTGCTGAGAACCGTATCTGACAGAAGCTCCCTCTGTGCCTGGCCCTGCTCCAGAGATCCCTCTATATTAATCCCTTGTTTCCTGACAACTGTCCCGTGAGGAGATTGAGGGCCTATGTTCGAGGCCCAACCCAGAGCTTCACCTGTGGTCATGAATTGGCTGCCGTGGACTGAGTTAGGGACAATCCATATAAACCAATGACTGAGCATGGCTCCACATGTCTACCATCCCAACTACAGAGGACCAGGCCTGGTGGCGCATGCCTGCCACAGATAGAAGGACCTCCATCCAGCCCAGCCTGAGCACATATTAAGTCTCCATCTCGGAAATGCCCAAGACAGAAAAGCTTGGCTCTCATGGTAGAAGACCTGACTGGCAAGCCTAAGGCCTTGAGGTCAAACTCTAATATACCAAAAAGAACCAGAGGCCCAGTGCCAGAGGCTCATGCCTATAATCCTACTAATCAGGAGGCTTAGATCTGAAGATCACAGCTGAAGACTTAAAATAGGGTTGGCCTCTCCCATCAGACATCCTGATGAGAAGACCTAGAGTCTGACCTACACTGTTGCTCTCCATACTAGCAGGGCTCATATCCTTACTAAGTGCTGGCCATGATCTTTGTCCCCTTGGCAAGCAACCAACCAGGCCCAAGGGAGTACACAGCTCCAGGCCACAGAGATCCCTTGTTCTTGTAATTAAACAGTGCTGAGTCCCCTTCAAGCATCTCACCCTTCCAGGCACCCAGAACTCAGCTGCAAAGCCCATACACTCCCCAAAAATAGCAGGTAGAAGTTACCAAAGCATCCAGCCTCCTTGTTACAACCCACTTCTACATACATACACACACACACACACACACACACACACACACACACACACACACACATCCAGACTGGTGACAGAAGACTCGTCCATGCAGCACTTGCAATTTACCAACTGATCACTCACCTGAGCACAGTCAGTCTATACAAGGAGAAAGATTATCTCTCTCTGTCTCTCTGTGTCATTCTCTCTGTGTCTCTCTGTCTCTCTGTCTCTCCTTCTCTCTGTGTCTCTCTGTGTCTCTCTGTCTCTGTGTCTCTGTCTCTGTGTCTCTGTTTTTTTTCTCTCTGTCTCTCTCTCACACACACACACACACACACACACACACACACACACACACACACACTCAGAGCAGTGCCTCTCCTGAGTTTGTTAGAGACCAGATGGACCAGGAGTACCAGCAGAACCTGGCAGAGCTGGGAAATGTGATCACTCCATAAGAACTGTTGCCAGCTGGAGGAGGAGAGGAGGACAGGCTGGGTATATGTGTGGGGGGAGGGTGCTGCTCCCAGATATTCACCTTTTGCTATGACCCCCAGCAACCTCACCTCCCTACTGGGCTTTTCTGGGACCCTCTTCAGGTGAAAGGGTGACTGAGCACAGAAGACAAGGGCTCACACAGCAAGCGGGGCCTATCTTCTGCATTCAACACCCCGACCCCCAGAAAATAGGAAAAGACTCCAGAAGGCAGGTGTGGACATGCTTCTCCCCAACTCAGACTAAAGCCACCAGGTTCCCACCAGCGAGAGAAAGGGTGGAGATGTGCTGCTGTGTGGCTCCCACAGCTCCAGGGCAGGAGCTCTGTAGTGCCCACTCCTCATTCAACCCTGTATCTCCCTGTTTCCTGGGACACTGGCCACTGTGGATGGGGGTTGGATTGTCGGGCCAACACACACCTTCACTCCTGGGGTGCATTTGTGGCAGAGTCCTGGCTGGACTGTTGGGCATGGGGGAGGCGCAGGTCTAGGTCTGTGGGGGGAGGGGAATGGGGTCGCAGGGTGAGGTCCTGTGAGGCAGCCACTCACATGTGCTGCTAGGAGAAGCTGTTGGTGGCTGCTCCAGGTGGGGCGAGCAATGATGGCAGAGCCTTGGTGGACACTCAGGCCTGGAGCAGAGAACAGGGGGGCCAGGACCAGGTCAGGGCTGCAAACCGGATGGTGATGCACCATTACTTGAGGACTCCAAGAGGCACCTCATGTCCGAGCCAGCAGCACCAGGTTTGAAACGCTGCTCCAGAGGGAAAGAGGGTAGGGGGCTGGGGCCCAGCCAGGGATGTGGTGGGGCTGAGCAAGGCCTCTCCTCCTAGGCCTCGAGTCTCTTGCTCACCACTCAGCCACCTCTACCTTCCTCAACTGTTGCTAGTGGTGTCAACCAACAGAGAGTATCCAGGTGCTACCAGGCAACATGGAATGTGGGCGTGCCCACCATTCTTGTATCCCATTGGTCAAAAAGAACCATGACAGAATAGGGGTGTGGCCGGAATCCTGTGATGCAGGCAAATGGATGGAGTCAAGATGACAGCAGCTCCTTTCCCAGGAAACTCTGTCCAATCCAGTTGGGGAAAAGATGATGATCTGCTTTAGCCAGATGGCTGCACAGATTGTTGTGTATGTCTGTATGTTGCCAGTCCCGGTCCTTGAACTCAGGATCTGGACACAGTCCATGAGCTGCTTTTGCTCAAGGCTAGCCCTTTACCACTGGAGCCATACGGCTCTACTTCTGGCTTTGTTGGCACTGTAATTGGACAGGGGTCTCAACGACTTTCCTGCCTAGGATGACTTTGACCATGATCCTCCTATCACAGCCTTGTAAGTATCAAGGAGGACTGCTGAGACCCACTGGAGCATGCCTAATCATTGGTCTTGCTGATGTTCTTGGACAGACTGTTGAGTTCCCTATCGTCGGGTTGTACAGGTGGGAGCTGGAGCCCACAGTTTGAATCCTGGTCCTGCAACTTCCAAATCGCAGGAGATCCTAAGAAACTCATTCCTATTCATATGATTACCAATGGAATGTGATGTATGTCATGATTAAATGGGCAGTTCTTGAATGATTCTAGGGTAAAATTACACACAATTATAGAACACTGATCAATTTTAATTAATACTTTATGATGCATTTAAACAATTACGTTCATTAAATGGAGGCATAATGGAATACCTAAGAACTGGGCGTCACATAGCATAAAGGTGTCATTTTTTCTGCCAGGCCTGGGATTTGAACTCATGGTCTGGTAACACTGTTGCACAGTGTGGGAAGGGGAAACTTGCCTCTTTGAAGTCAAGAAATTCAAGTCTGTTCCTTAGGCCTGAAATCAATCTCCACAACTAGAAAACATCCTATTTGTGTACATCTTAAATATATGATTTATCTTTATATACATATGTTGACTACATATTGCGTTCAGTGTAGTTATTCACCTTACTTTTTGTTTTATTCATGTCTTGACTGTTTATTTTTTTGCCTATTATGAGACATAGAAGAGTGATTACATTGATTACATAAGATATAGGTCTGCATATGTTTTTCACTTCATACCTGACACCCAGGACTTTCACAGAAAAGGAAAACATGTGTCACCATCAGCTTCTTACTCCACAATTCATTTTTGGGAGTGCTGGCATCTGAATTCACAGCCTACAAGGCCCAGTTCATGGATGGGTGAGTGTCTGCATGCCATTCTGGGGCAAAATGAGCTGACACGCAGTTCCCAGCACCTGAGATCAAGCCCCAGGGGTTGACAAAACAAGAACAGATTGGCACGCAGATGGTAGTATGCTAATAAATATATATCTTTATAGAGTTCTAGAGATGTCTATCTATTATACTGTTACATAGACTACATTCCTACCAATTCTTAGGTATTTATTATGCCTCCATGTAATTAATGTGATTGTTTTCATACTTAAACTAATAAGTAAATCAATCAGTGTCCTGAAATCATCGTATTCCTGTAAGTAATACTATTCTTTTAAGGCTTCATAAATACTAAATAAAATCAGTCTCCTGAAATCATGCTCAGTCTCCTCAGCATCATTCACGATCAACTCATTCAATGGTGATATTGATAACATTCCATTGTTGGATGGGAACGAGTCTCAGTATCTCCTACCACTGGTTGGTTTCAGGACGGGGATTCGAAGTCAGGGCCTACCTTGCCACGTGGGCCTATGGCTTCCTCAATAGTCCACCAATCTTCAGCAATGCAAGGTGAAGTACCCTTTGCAGCAGTGTCATTCAGACCCAGGAGGGTCACCATGCAAAGGAAGAAAATGTAAAAAGACCATCTTACCGCATTTTTTCTGTGCATTTTTTTTCACACAAGGCCTGGGGGTCTAGGATCCCAGGATCAACTGTCCCGCTTTTTTTTCTTCCTCCAAGCCCTCTGGGCTTAGGATCCCAGGATCGGCTATGGGTCCAGAGGCTTCACCCAGTCTAGGGAGATCGCAGCTGAGGCAGAGTTGCTACGACCTGAGTTCAGGCCCCATGGTTGGCAAAATTAATTAATTAATTAATTTACTAAATTAAAAAAATAAAGATCCTGGGTTTGGAGTTTCTGTCAGTTTTTCTTCCGAGCCTGGGATTTGAACTCAGGGTCTTGATAAATCCGAAGCAATGTGAGGGAAGGTGCAGAGTTGCCACTACTTGAGTTCAAACCCCATGACAAGCAAAAAATTAATTAAGTCAATGAGCTCAGCAGGGAGAGGTAGTTGTAGAGATGGGAAGGGAGGGATGGTAGGGGGAGAACAAAGGGGAAGGCAACAATGCTCAATAGGAAATGTACTCATTACTTTGCTCATGTAACTGTAACCCCTCTGTACAACATTTCTACAAAAAAAAAAACGTACAAAAGTAATGTAGTGCTCAAAGAAGTGCTTTTGGGGTAAGGGAAGGATGTCTGAATACCTGTACAAAATTCTATACTGATATTTTTTAATATTCAGTGTGGAACTAAATAAACATAACTGCTTCCATTACAAATTTTAAGTCACTGTCTTGGAACTGAGGCCTGTATTTCTGCCATTGATGGGATTTGAGCTCACCGTCTAGGTATCTCTTTTACACCATTTGTGAAGGGGAAGCTCACCGTACTTGAGGAAAAGAAATTCAAGCTAGAGTTACCAGGGCCTGTATTAAGGCTCTGCAATGGAAAAAATATTTATATACATGTGTAATATATGATATTTATGTACATATGCATGTTTATTATACATTATGATTATTACTAATTTTGTATTTATTTTATTTTTATTTTATTGTATATTGTTTTTAGTATTATTATACACATAATATTTATTATGTATTGTACATATATTTTAAAATCATAAGCAATAATTTAGGACATTGATTCATTTTTCATTAACATTTTAAGTGTTGAAACATGATACATAATTAAATGGAGGCATTTGTCACAGTCTTCACATGTTTAGTCTCTCCCAAGTATGAGCTTTGTCTTATTTATCTTTGGACAACTTTCTATAGGGATTTCTTTAGATGATTTATACTCAGAAGCCTTTTCTTGAGGATAGGCAAGTTGAGGGATAAAATTGTAAGGGTGGGGCTGAGAATGTGGCTTAGTGGTAGAGAGCTTGCTCAGCATGCATGAATGCCAGGGTTTGAATCCTCAGTGCCACATACTCAGTAAAAGATAGGAACTGTGGAGTGGCTCAAGTGGTAGAGCATTAAGGCTTGAGAAAAAGAAGCTCAGAGACAGTACCAAGGCCCTAATTCAAGCCCTAGGACTGGCAAAAAACAATAGGCCAGATGCCATTGGCTGACACCTAGAAACCGAGATTCTCAGGAGGCTGAGATCTGAAGACCACAGTTCAAAGACAGCCTAGGGAAGGAAAGGCTGTCAAACTCTTACCTCCACTGAACGACCAAAAGACTCCATGTGGTCCTGTGGCTCAAGTGGTAGAGTGTTTACCTTCAGCTGAAGGGCTCCGGGACAGTGCCCAGGTTTCAGTTTGAGACACTCAACTGGAAAAAGAGTGAGGGCTAATCAAAGTATTTTTCCTATTTGCTAGTTATAAGAACATTTTCTGGAAAATGAATGCTAATGTACACCAGAATTGGAGTCAGAGCTCAAGGTTCAAGTGTAGCAGATCCATATGCCCAGCCTCTCAGTCTCTACCATTATAACCTTGTGTCCTACAGGGTTCTGAAAGGTCCAATGTTGAAAGGCTTAATATGCTCCCTAAGCCCTTTGTGATAAGCAGTTGACTTGTATTGTCAGTATCATTACAGTTGTGAACCTAGCAGAGCACCAGTAGCTCACGCCCGTCACCCTAGCTCAGGAGGCTGAGGTCTGAGGCTCACAGGGTGAATCCAGCCAGAGCTGGAAAGTCTATGACACTCTGATTTCCACTTCTGAAAGGTCAGATGTTCAAGAACTTCCTGTGTTTCCCATTTTAACACTGTATTTGAAGGACAGCAAATAGTTGCAAAAGCCAGGCTAGGTGAAGAGACCAAGGCCTGCAGGATTAGGAGGCAAAATGTATACACTCAACAGGGAAGTGAGCTGCGAATCCACTTCATTCATTCTAGGCAAAGCCAGCAATGGGGGGAAACCTCAAACATTTGTTAGGGTCAGGCTTTTCTCAGCCTCTACAAACAATGACTAATTAACCTTCCTCCCTCAGGTGAAGGGAGCCTCAGGCTATCTTTAGGTTAACAATAGAGAGCCAGTTCAGTGAGGGAGCAAGGAGAAAAAGAGTAGAAAAACCCTGCTCTCTGTTCTTAGGGGGTGGGTTTTTGACTCTCCATCTGAAGGCCCTTCTACCTCTGCCAGTCCATTCTCCTTCCTTCATTTTCCACATCATTAATGCAAATCTCCAGTCCAAGAAGAGGCAGGGCCCTTTCTCTACTGTCTTCAATCACCTGAGTTAGAACCTGTCTCAGCCCTCTTGGCTCTAGGGCCTTCAGCTGCTTGAGAAGTGGGACAGAGACAGTCTTCTTGCTCTGTGGTTGTGTGAAGGTGATGCTGGTGGCCTGGCACACTGCAGAAGGACTCATGACTTCTTTCCTCCTGACATACAAGACGAGATTCATCTATCATCTTTCTATGAATCTTTCTATCTATCTATCTATCTATCTATCTATCTATCTATCTATCTATCTATCTATCTATCTATCTATCTATCTATCTATCTATCTATCTATCTATCTATCTATCTATCTATCTATCTATCTATCTATCTATCTATCCATCCATCTACCTACCTACCTACCTACCTACCTACCTACCTACCTACCTACCTACCTACCTAGCTACTTAAGTAGCGAGCTAGCTATCTCTTTGCCAGTTCTGGGGTTGAACTCAAGGCCTGGGCACTGTCTCGAGCACTCTACTACTTGAGAAAGTGCATCAATTCTGGCTTTTTCTGTGTATGTGCTACTGAGGAATCGAACCCAGGGCTTCTTGCATGATAGGCAAACACTCTCTCACTAATCCACATTCCCAGCCTCCTCATCTTTTTCTTAATGATAGTTTTTATGTAAGTATGCTACCATCTTATGTCCCGAAGTTTAATTTTCTGAATACTGGTTATTTCTATGAACGCTGACTTTCTCTTTCCCTCCCTGAAATGAGACTGTTCCTGCGTTGGCCTCATAATAAAATGTAAATAAGGATGCTGAGAGCTTAAGTGTGTCCCCCATTCTCCTACTGTTAATGGAATGTACCAGTATGTAACCACTGTATGTTTGTAAAATAAAAAAAGCAACATTGGTCTTCTGCTGTTAACTAAATTGCAACCTTTACTTCATTTTGCCAATTTTTGTACTACTTTTCTTTGCTTTTCTAGTATCCACTACTTTTGCTTTTGCCTCTGCCTTTCTCCTTTCTTCGTGTTACCTAAACAGCTCTTCCATCAATGAGGATAATTAAAACTAGGTTAAAAATCACCTTTTGCCAGGCACCAGTAACTCATGCTTGTAATCCTAGGTATTCAGGAAGCTGAGATCTGAGGATCACAGTACAAAACCAGAATGAGCAAGACAGTGGGAAACTCATGATAAAATTGGCATTTAAAAGATAACCCAAGGGCTTGGAATGTGGCTTAGAGGTAGTGTGCTTGCCTAACATTTATGAAGGCCTGAGTTTGATTCCTCAGTGCCACTTAAACAGAAAACTGGAAGTAATGCTGTGGCTTAAGTGGTAGAGTGCTCGTTAGCCTTGAGCAAAAGACCCCCAGGTACAGTGCCCAAGCCCCGAGTTTAAGCCCCAGGACTGGAAAAGCAAACATAAAAGTAGCTCCTCCAATTGCTTTTTATGTAGTGTTCCAACTCCATGGTGCTCATTGTCTTTACAGCAAAACCAATACAACAAACTGCAAGTTACAGTGCTTAGCAGCTCCATGTGGTCAGTAACCATCATATTGTATACCAGACGTACAGAGGTAAGGAAGAAATGTGAAAAAAGAAGGCCACTAGGATAACCTATCCTGAGACTACACAATAATCTAGTTTCTATACTGTCGTTTGACTAGATATGTGGCTTAAAGAATCAGGGAAATGTTAAGTTTTGAACTTGCTCCCTGTAAAATGAGGGCAACCATACCTGTCCATCACTAGGATCGAAATCTAAAAAGGAGTGTTCCAAGAGTATAAGCCTTGCTGTACAGGAATATGGAGTTCCCCATCAATAATGCCTGGACTCAAAGAGAGAACTAACAAATGGGATTGTGCTGAACTAAGAAGTTTCTGCATGGTAAAGGACACCATTAGCAAGCTAAAAAAAGCCCAAGGAAGGAGAAATCTTTACCAGCTATACATCAGGATATACAAAGAGCTCAATAAATTATACTAGCAAAGAATTAACAACCCAATTAACAAATGGGCAAACAAGGTAAGTAGAGACTTCTCAGAAAACACAAAATTGGCCAGTAATCATATAAAGAAATCTTTGAACTCTCTGGCCATAAAGGAAATGCAAATCAAAACACTTGAGATTCCATCTCAATTTAGAATGATCATTACCAACAATACACACAACAAAAATACAATAGATGCTGTCACAGATGTGCAGGCAAAGGAACATCAAACAGGGCTGGTGGGAATGTGAACTTGTTGAACCACACTAAAAAAACAAACAAACTAGGACTACCTTGTGGTCCAGAACTACCAGTGTTAGGCGTTTACCCAAAGGACTACAAATCAGGATAAAAGAAGGCCACCCATATAACAATTCATTGTCAAGGTATAGATATAGCACAAATACCTTCCACAAATGAGTAGATTAAGAAAATTTAGTATATATACACAAAGGACTTTTGCTCTTCAATTAGATTTTCACATCATTTGTAAAGTAGTGATTAGACCTAGAAAAATGTTTGTGAAATCAGGATGCATGTTTTCTCTCACATGTGAAAGACAGGTCTACTTTTTAAATATACAAGTAAACACATACAAGGTTTTGTGCATATATACATAAACATATTGCACAAAGTACAGTATATGTAAGAAAGACTTTAAATTGTGTAATTCTTTGGAAAAAACTAACAGTACAAGAAAATGAATATGAAGAAACTGAAAATTCAAAAGTGGGAGTAGGTGAATGAAGTCATATTTGTCAATGCACATCCAATGAAACCTGGAAAATTGAGGGGAAGAAATTGAGTTTCAGGGATGGGGGAGATAATGAGAAAAGTGTCATTGATCAGGATTCAATGTACTTACAAATAAAATATGTAATTAAAATAATAATGCCTTAGCTTACCACTTATGATTTCCATATTCACACTTCTGGGAAGCCATCCTCCTTCCAAACCACCAGGAACCACCTCAACTTACTAAGAAAGCGTACCACTTTGCAGTCTCTTTGAACCAAGGAATAGTAGGCAGATCAAATTAATGTTGTCCACATATCCCAAGCCATCAATATCAGGCAAGACACCATGAAATGATTACAAGAAGTGGCAGGCGAAACACGATGGCTCCTAGAACACAAGTCCAAACTTTCTAAGTAAAGATCCAGAATTACGACAAATCAAAGAAAGACTAGGTAAATAGGATTGCATGAAACTTAAACTTTTCTACCTGGTAAAGGACATAACAAGCTAAATAGAAAACCCATAGAATGGGAGAAGAATTTTATGAGCTTGCATCAGACAAGGGCCTAATAGAAAAAATATACATAGAGCACAAAAAATTGGCCCCCAAGAAACCCTCAAATAACACCCCAATTACTAAATGAAGTAATGACCTAAAATAAGACTTCTCAGAAGAAGTAAGAATGGCCAAAAATACATGAAGAAATGTTCAAAAATTCTGAACATAAAGGTAAAATAAACCAAAACAATACTGTAATTCCACCTCACCCCAGTAAGGAAGGCCAATAAATTTTTTTAAATGATTAGCACCAAATGATGTCATGGATGTGGCCAAAAGGGAATTCTATCACTGTTAGTAAGAATATAAATTGTTCAACCAGTCTGGAGGCTGACATGTGAGTATTGTGGTTTGAAGTCAACTTGGACAGAAAAGTCCATGTGTTTCTTATCTCCAATTGGCCACCAAAAAGCCAAAGTAGAGCTGTGGTACAAATGGGTAAAGAGATAGCTTTCATTACAAAATCTCAGGGACATCACACATGTCCTGTGTTCAAGCTCCAGGATTGGCAGTGTGTGTGTGTGTGTGTGTGTGTGTGTGTGTGTGTGTGTGTGTGTGTGTGTGTGTGCACATGCACGCTCACATATGTGCACCCAATCTAGGAATTACCTAACTGCATCACATATTTTTGTCAATTTAAATTATTAACAGAACAAGGCTTATATGTCCTGTGGGTTTTTTGTGTGTCTCTGTGTATGTGTGTGTCTATCTGTTGTAGGTTTAGGTGTTGGTATATGCATTTGTATGTGCATTTACTTTTTATCTTGCTTATTCTCCAGCTGTGTTAACAATATTGGCAGACTTGAAAGGTGGACACTACTGTTTAATGTTAAGACAATTTTCCAAGGTTCTTTTTCAACAAATTACATTTGAATTGTTCACTGAAGGACCGAGAGTGTGGGGAAAGAGAGGGGAATAGAAAGGGGACTTGTAAATCTAAGACTGCAGCAGCCATCCATATTCCAGAACAAGTCTGCAGAACTAGGTATAAACTAGATCCAGTGTTGTGTCTTCTGTCAGCTAGCTGTAAGAAAGCCCCCATTAGGCCACAGGTGTGGATTGTAGGAAAAAAGACAATTCAGTTAAAAAAATTCAAATGGTCTGAGACATTTACACAAGTTCTGGACATCACTTCCACTTGAGCTGCTGTTGTGCAGGCCCAATATTTGATCTCAAGCAAAACTTGACATTACAAAAGTTAAACCCTAATGTCTAGTAATATCTGAAAGGCTTGGTGTAACTGCTTAGTCCTCATACCTAATACTGTGACCTATTGGGAAAGGCAGAGGGCAGACTTCCAGCTATTGAAGACTTCTTCCTTTGTGAATTATAAGCTATCACTTTCAGTCATGTGGTTCCAGCACAGACTTAGCTCAGGCCTGTGAACCTGAGTGTAGAAGTTTGAATCTCTATAGTGTGAAAGGACATTTGGCCTTGTTCTAAGCTTGCAGTTTGGTGGACCTTTGGTAGCTGTGGACAATGTCTCCTTTTGTGAACATTTAGTTTAGATGCAGGAATTCATAACTAACTAGTAGCAGTGGTCACACCAGGTTGGAGCAAGAGAGCCACAGTAGAGGGTCAGGGGCCACGCTCACACCATTTGACATTTTGTGCTTCTTGAATTGACAGGTTCTGCATGCATTTTAGTAATTCAAGAATAAAAAATAATATTACATATATATTTTTAAAATTGTTTCTGTGTTTTTGAATCTACTAGATTATTTTTCTAAGTGAGCATTGTGAGAGTCCTAGATCAGAGGCTCCATTGCCTCGGGGATAGATCAGGTAGTCAATAAACCCCACTATTAACCTAATGTGAGACCTACAGTAAGTCTTTGCCCTTTTGACCCCAGTTAATGTATCTTCTAAATATCTTCCTGGTGTCCTCTGGAAATTCTATGGAGCAACCTTATGTGTCAGATGAACATGTGGCCAAAAGGACGAAACTGTTCTTCCTGTGCCAAAGATTAGGTGGGGCTGGGGTGGGGCCAGGCCAGGCCAGGCCAGGCCATGGGGGACAGTGCTAGGGTAGCAAATCCTGGGTCCCTCCAGATCAGGCAGGTAGCCAACAATGGCACAGAATCTACATCATCGTGTCTCCAACTTGTTAGCCAAGCTCCTGTGAGTCCCTCCTCCAAGGTGCTGGCTCCAAGGTGCTCCAAGGATCTTGTTCATGAGAAGCATTCATTGAACTTCTCTACAGTTCACGGTACACTTTACATAATGAAGACTGCTGCCAAATATGGGGGTGTGTATACAGCATGTTATACTTAACACTATGTCACGATATTCTCATGAGAATTTTTTGCTTAACCTATGTGAAAAAAAAACTAACTAGTGCCAAAATGCACAAAAAGTGCCAGCTGATATTCCCAGTCATGGGTTAGTATTAGCACTAGCATTAGTATAAATCAGACCACATAGAAGGGCCCATGTGTTCTACCAGTGGAGAATTCAGGGATCATTTCCTCCTCTGCTGCATATCAGTCAGTGACAGACAAATCTTTTCAACAGACTTGGAGAAGGAGTTAACTCTACCTGTGAGACCCAAAAGAAGCCCCATGCTGGCATATGAGTACTATCATACACACACACACACCACACACACACACACACACACACACACACACACACACACACACACACACACACACACACGTAGGTCCAGCAGTATTCTCAAGCATTCCCCCTGATCTATGAATTCTATACAGCAAAGTCTAGAATTTGATGGAAACAGGAGCAGAGCATCTTGTCCCACTTCACCAGCTGTTTGACTGGTCTTCCACTGCCCAGTAGTAGATAGATACTGTCTTAGATCCTCTGCTCTGAGCTGGAGGGCCAGTGTCTTCCCTTGGGAGGACAGTGAAGGGATTAGAGAAACTACACAGGTAGTATGAGCAGTCCTGCATCATAAAAATACTTCCTTAATGCTAGTTTATTAGAAAGCTTTGAGCACACTTGTCCAGTACTGACATATATTCATGTTTTCTCCCTATTTTATTTAAATAAAAAATCAGTATTTATGAACTCTCATTTCTCCTTGCCCCTTCTGGTATAGTCCTGTAGTGTCTAATGCCTCACTTTAAAGCTTCATTCCCCCCTCTATATGATAAATTTTGGTGAGAGTTATCAAGTAATTTTCTTATTTAATGCAACCAAGACAAAGCTGATGAAGCAAACAGTGTTAACTTCAGTATAGATATCTGCTCTGATAAAGAACATGATGGTCTTACAACCATCATGCCAAAGGTCCTGCCTCTGGAGATAGGGGATTGCATTTCCTCTGCCTTCCTAGCTTCTAGAGTAACCACTGCCCTCCCAGTAAAGGAGTTCCTTTCTAAAAAAGAAAGCATGCCACCAAATTGCAGAAGACCAGCAATCCACATTATTTCTGCTTAAAAACACTTCTCCTACCATGTACTGATGATTCACACCCATAACCCTAGTCATTCAGGAATTAGAGAGCAGAGAATCTCGGTTCAAACCTTTCTGGGGCAAGAAGAGTCCACAAAACTTTTTTCTCATTCACCACAAAAATCCAGTAGGAGAGTGGTGAGCCAAGCGGTATAATACTATCCTTGAACAAAAGAGCTCAAGGACAGTGCCCAATCTTGGAGTTCAAGTCTAATACTGGCACACACACACACACACACACACACACACACACACACACACACACACACACACACAAATCTAGAAGTGGAGCTGTGGCTCAATAGTATAAGTTAAGTCTTTTTAAATATGTTTTTTACTGTAAAAATGCTGGACATAGGAGTTACAGTTATATGAGCAAGGTACTGAGTACATTTCCTATAGATCATTGTTGCTTCCTCCTTTGTTTTCCCCCTACCATTACTTTCCTCCCACCTCCACAACTACCCTCTCCAAACTCCAACCCCACCAAAGTTGTAAAGTTCATTTTCAACTTAGTGTTTTGTACAACTTATTATTACACTGGTTCGACCTGTATCACAAAAAAAAACAAAGTTTAGTCTTATGTGAAAATATCGCTAAGGGAAAATGTCAATGCCCAGAGTTCAAGCCTGAATATCAAAACACATTTTTTTTTAAAAGACTGCTTTTAATAAGCTTTTCAGAAATAACTGGTTCTCTTCTTTTTTATGGTACTGAGGTTTGAACTCAGGGCCTCATGTTTTCTAGATACACACTCTAATATTGAGCCACAGCTGTATAATTTTTGCTCTGTTTTTGAGACAGGGTCTCATTTCCTGCTCAGGTGTGCAACTGGATTTCAGTCCTCCTACTTTCCTCTCCCATCACTGCTGAGATGAGAGGTGAACACCACTATGCACAGCTTATTCTGTTCAGATGAGGTCTCACAGAATTCTGCCTCGGTTGACATGAAAACACAATTTTTGCAGTCTCATCCTCCCCAAAAAACTAAGTTTATAGGTTCACATCACAGTGCTCAGCTAATTGAAGCCCTAGATTCAATCACCAATACAAAAATTGAAAATGAAAATAAATTTAAATGGAAAAGTTGTAAGGTAAGTGTAGGGAAAAGGAATGGAGCAATGATCCTGGGCAGCTCCTGAAGTCCAATCTGATGGTTTTATTTACAACACTGGAGAATAAAATGAAAGTATGCAACAAGACAGCCTTGTCTGCTTTTCCTTAGCAACAAGACAGTCCTGCCTGTCTTTTCTCATTTATGCCAGAGCCAAAGGCTCAGTAGACCATGACTAAGGGAGGAAGGTAGAGCTGTGTAAGATGAAAAAGAACAAGCCCTGGACATACCTGGAAATCAAGAAAGCCTCTGAAGCCTTCGAACTCTTAGGCCTTTCAGAAACTAGTATTCCAAAGAAACCAAATGTTCAGAGAGAAAGCCAAGATGTGCTCTGAGGTGTGTAGATTTCCTTACTCAAAGAACACATAGACCTCCACATGACACAATACTCCCTGCCAACAGTAGTCCTTCACAGTGAGTCTCAGGGGGTAAACACACTGCCCTTTACTACCTGTCAGACACCAACCCACTTCCTGAGAGCACCAGGACAGTAGGGAGGGAGGGCTCAGCCCTAAAACAACCCAAGGTTGAAGCTCAGAGTACCACACCTAATCACATAATGTACCCAGACCTCATAAAGTTCCAACAGCTGCCAGAAGGTGTCCTCAGTCCTTCAAAAAGATCAAGCTGTGATGCCCAGCTTTAGAGCCCAAACTCCCCACCCAGTATTAGTCCTGCTGAGTGACATGCAAGCCAAGTAGGGATCTCTGATAAATTTCCTAAAATTATTGGGCTGCATGCGAGCATCCAGTCACTTGTCCTCTGGTAACAAAACCTCAGGGTCATTGAAGACAGAAGCAGTCAAGACCTCAACCCCAGTTGCTACGGGCAGTTCAGCAATGCTTACCCTTTTGCTCCCTCAGGGGTTTGTTTAATTTGGGTATAATCTCAAGAACAATGTCTCCTAATATCACTATCCCAAGGGGCGGCCCCCTACCCAAGCAAACAGTCAAACAAGCTGGAAGTGTTCTCTTTGGGGAAGACAGACCAGCCTTCCCATGTGCCCATTTCCAGGGGCTCCCCTTCACCCAGAAGCCTTGAAAGGGGTATCTGCTCCCTCCAGCAGCAGGCCTGCTACTCCTTCCAGACCCAAACTGACCACAGCATCCTCTGGTGAGCTGAACACTCATGTCCAAGTTGGGAAAGCTGCTGTCCAAGTTCTTTGTTTGAGTAGATGCTAGGAAGCTTCTTGTGCCTTCAGGTGGCCCACGTTGAAGACTGCAAAGCCATCTATCAAGGTTTCACCTTCCAGCCTGTCTAGTGGCCAATCCTGGTGTCTGCTTGGGCTTTGGCTTCCCTGGACCTGCAGTGTTAGGGAACCTGCAGCTCCCCTTGCCAGTGCCAGCATTGAATTGCCCACCAAGAGCACCAAGTGCTCCTGGTATATCTACTTTGGTCTTTGGAATTTTACCATTCACCATCATGGCACTCTCTGGGGGATATTTCTGGGTAGCAAGCAAGACTAACTTTTCATTTGGAAGCTGGCAGATTACTAATATAGGCTCATCACCTGTCCCCTGCCAACCTGGACAGCCCTGCTCCTTCCAGCTCCATTGCCCACCTTGTGTTTAGGGGCCCCCTGAGCTCAGCTTCTGATTCCTGAACTTGCCCACATATTCTGAAGAGAGCCGAGAGAAGACTTTGGCATCTATTGGGCCCCAGAAGTCAGGCCACAGTGAGGCTTCTGCAGCCCTCTGCCTTGCTCCTAGCAGTCACCAACAGGGCAGTGACCCCAGGATCCAACGCAGACCTCTGACTTGGGTAATAAAAGAGGCTCTGCTTGAGTCGCCCACAGTCAGCAGTCAGCAGTCCTGGCATATGGGCACCTACTAAGGCCACCCCAGTATATATGGGGGCTCAAGAAAGAGATAGACATATCCTGCAGGCTTATTTGGAGCAGCTCCTCTTCCAGGTGCGGGCATGGTGGCCTTTAAAGCAGAACATGACAGTGCACACACTAGAAGAGCCCAGGATACACTAGAAAAACTTGGTAAGCAATGGCCCTATGCACAGAGACCTGACGGAGGCAGCAAATCAGAGAGAGAGAGACAGAGACAGAGACAGAGACAGAGACAGAGAGACAGAGAGACAGAGAAACAGAGAGAGAACTCTAGGCTAGCTCTGATTTGTACTGGTTTCAATATCCTTGCCAAGAAATGCATATTTTCACCAAGAAATAAAAAGGAAAACTTCTAACTCTAACTCTGATGGAGTAGCTGGAATCAATCTAGATTTCCTAGCATAAACAATCACAAAAGTGGTATGTGAAAAAATATATGTATATAAATGTATTGGTAATATAAATATATAGGTATATATATGTATATTCAAATATACAATGTGAATATGTAATGTATGTATAATGCATAATGTATATATATAATGTACATATATACAGGGAGAAAATAAATAAATACATAATATTTGAAGGAATAATGACCAAAACCTTCCCAAATTTGATTGAAAGCATGAACCCTTCTATGCAGGATTCTAGCAGCTTAAAGAAGTCAATTAACATAATTACACAGGTCCACACTAAGACACATTCTAATTAAACAGTCAAAGACAGAAAATCACCAAAAGCACAGAAACAGGACTCATCACACACAAGTGATCTTCAATGATATTATGACAAATTTCTCATCAGACACTAGATTAACTATTGGACAGCAAGGGCAACAAATTTAAGGTGCTAAAAGGACATATCTAATACCAACCTTTCTAACAAATATATATACTTCCTTCAACTGTGAGAGATGAGCTAAGTACCTAACGATGCCTCAGGTATATAATCCTAACTACTCAGGAAGGTGAATTGTGAAGATTGTGGTTCAAAGCCAGCCTGAAACTTGTCCCTTCAGGAACAAGTTGTATGACAGCTGTCCTTGAGAAGAACGGAGGCCTTTTTGCCATGTCATTGCTGGAACAAGGTATAGGATAATGTGGCCATCAAGAATGAAGGCTTTTGGATAGAGTCTCCATAGAAGCAATTTATGAGACTCAGAGGTCCTCTAGAAGTCAGAGGACTTTTACCACTCTCCTAGTAGTTTCAGGAAAGCCATAATAATGAACAGAGCAACCTCGAGCCCACATGGAGTCCTTAGCAGCAGTCTTTGAAACCTATGGAATAAAGTATCAATACTGGCAAGCTATCATTAGTCCACTTTTTCTCTGACCTCACTGGCCCAGACTCTGATTGGTCCATTTCCTCTATGATGTCACTATGCTGGGTTGTGATAGCTCCATTTGAGAGGTCATGCAGGGTTTATAGGAAGCCAATGTGCTCCAACCTATGTTAACATCTCTAGGAATTCTTGATTGATGACCCACGGGATTGACTCAAAGCTAAATTCATGATTTTTTTGGTTGGGGGGGCGGGTTGTCATTTGGATTTTGGTATTTCGTTTTACTTTTTCTGGGGTTTTCATTATTTTATTTAGTTAATTTTAGGTAGACTTGCTAACTGCCATCATTTCAGAAGGATGGAAGAATACAAAGAATACAAAGAATAATCCTCCAGATCCTTGAAGGAGGAGATCATCAAACAATACCAGATGAAAGAGCTCATCGACCATGGTACCAATGGCAAGTGAAGCTGGCCCATCCTTGCCTCACACACATGGAAGTGGCAGTTAAAATACTCCTGAAGGGAGAGTTCTCCAGTCATCAGATAAAGAATGAGATGGACATTTTTAACACGGTTTGGCACAGCACATCATCAGTTTGTACCAGGGGATGGAGAAAGAAGAGTATGTGTATCTCATCATGGAACTTGCTGGTAGGGGATACCTCCTGGGGTGGATCTGAAAATCCTGCTGCCTATATGAGGATGAAACCAAGAAGCTTTTCACACAAATTGTAAGTGCTGTTCACTACCAGAACAGAATCACACACTGAGACCTTAAGTCCAACAACATCCTGTTGGATACCGAAGACAATATGAAGGTCAGTGGTTTGTTCTGAGCATCTAGTTCACCCTGGGGCATTTGCTATCGAATGTATGTGCTGCTGTGCTTTTCCACCCCCCTAAATTTTCCTGGAAGAAAGAAACGATGGCTGGGTGCCAGTGGTTCACATCTTTAATCCTAACTATTCAGGTGGCTGAGATATGAGGATCACGGTTCAAATCCAGCCCAGGCTGTCTCTACCCTCTGAGCAGGCTCATACAGATACCAAAGACTAATTTGAGGAGCAGATGGCAGTTGATAGAGGTGACTAGCAAAATAGTTACCACTCTTCTCAGAACAAGCTGCTCAATGTCACCCAGGAACAGAGCAGTTCCAGACAAAGGGGAGGAGAGCCCTAAGTGATATCAAAGATAACTTCACTTGAAAGCCAGAAGGCCCTCTTACTGAGATGGGAGAGATTTCTAGGTAGTCTACTAAAAAAAGGTGTAAGTGGGATCCTAGAATGGAGATCAAAACACTGTTTGCCCAGCAACGCCCTTAGTCCAGCCAAGAAGACAGGTGAATCAACTGCTGTAAGTTTCCTCAGGAGGGATTCCACCCAAGGGGCATCTTGCAGTGAAAACTGAACGTTGGTAGTTATCAAAGCATGTAATTCTTGTGCATTGTATCAGTTCCTTGCATGTACAAAGCTACTTGAATTACCCTTGAGCTACACCCTAGTTATTACAAATATAGTTTGTTTTTTTTATTCTATGTTATTATTTAAGATGCAGTCTCATGTAGCCAAGTCTGATCTTAACTTCATAATTCTATTGCCTAGTCTCCCAAATGTTGGGATTACAGGTGTGTACCTCTATGTTATCCATCATACTATTATCTGCATGTTTCCTTAAGTTTTAATACTTTATTTTATCCCTTGGCAGTGCTGTGGTTTTGATTAAGAGGCTGGTGCTAGGCAAGCAAGTACTCTACCCCTTGACTCCTGTCCCCAGCCCTTGCTCTTCATTTTACTTTAGATGAGCTCTTATAGTATTATTTTTTGTATTGTGTTTATTTTCTTGGGTCAGAATTAGACTGTGATTGTAATGTGTTTTCCTGATCGGAAGCCTTTTTTGTCTTTTTATATGATTTGTAAATATAATTTTTCTTATTAAAAAGAAGGTGGCCAGGAACAGGTGCCTCATGCCTGTAATCCTAGCTACTCAGGAGGCTGAGCTCTGAGGATCACGGTTCAAAGCCAGCCCAGCAGGAAAGTCCGTGACACTCCTATCTCCAATAAACCACTCAGAAAACCAGAAGTGGCTGTGGCTCAAGCGATAGAGCGCTCGCCTTGAGATGAAGAGTGCAGGGACAGCACCCGAGCCCAGAATTCAAGCCCCACGAACGACCAAAAATAAATAAATAAATAAATAAATAAATAAATAAATAGAAAATGCACAGAGGTGTTACACTATATGTCATTTTAAAATTCAAAACCTTATTTTAAAAGAATAAAAATGCATATATCACTAAAATGTATCTGTAGAATAAAAATGACTACCAGATTACATGTTTTTGGAGGGTGTGTCAGTGGCACACTGTGTCAGCTCTAGACAATGCTACATAGTTCCTGGCCTGAATGGCCTAAATAAAAACAAGTAAAAAGTAAAAAAACAAATGATACTTTAGGGCACAGCTGTGGAAGATTTGAAATATTCTTGTATATTTTATTGACAATTTGTACATTTCTGTGCTGATGAAAAGTGATATAGCAATTATGGTAGAATTTGACACAGTCTTCTAACATAACAGAGCATTACCTCATTACCGAGCAATTCCCTTGCTTATTGCATAACCAAAACAACTGAAGAGAAAAAACTAATAGCTCATATGCCAATGATAACAGCAAATTTCACAATAGAAGTTGGAAATACCTGGAGTGTCTATCAGATGAACAGGTTTATAAAATATGAGGTATGCATAAATGGATGATGACTTATCCACAAAAAGGCTGCAATTAATATATGTCTGTCACGGATGGACACAAAAAAGAATCTACTATTTATGTGAAACATATTGGCTAAACCATTTCATAAGAGAAAATGGAAGATTAAAATTTCTGGGACAGGTCATTGGGGGTGATTGTTACTCAATGATTGTGTGGATTGCATCAGCATTGAAAAAATAGTTCACAAAAGAGGTAATGGTTACAAAGCAGTGTGGATATAATTAATGTCACTGAATTTTATACTTGCCTAGCCAGCATGAGGCCAAGCGTTCAACCCCCAGCACATCCAAAAATGTGAAATCTTCCTTCTGTTACCTACCTTGAGTGGTAGATCCTTTTCTACTTTTGATTGTATTCCTCAGAAGATCTCTGGTGGCTCTCTGATGTTGAGTCATGCTTTACAGATAATCTATTATTTGAACATTAATTCTGAGTTTTAAAGGAAACCTCCTATATTAAAATGAGGGCAATGCCTGCAGTTCTAATTCAAGAGGCTAAAACAAGAAGACCCTTACACAGTCTAGGCTGCATAGAGAGGTCATGTCTAAATCCCCACTGTAGCTGCGGAAACTGGAGGGACAATTATTTGTAAGCAATTACAAGTGAGAGATAAGTTTCAGATCACATTATATTTTGGTCATGTCAGCTTGTATTTAATATTTACATGAATTTAAAAATTTTTTCCATTTTACCTTACTCTTAGTATGTCATTTTGAAACTTTGTACTATGTTCTTGTTTGCTACATTTAAAAAGAAACATAGTTTTCCTTTGTATCATATTAAACATTGTTTTTGATTTTTTCTATATTGCAACTATTTATTTTTCACAGTTTTTATGTTTTTTTTTCTGCATGTAGGGACTGCCAATTGAGCCACAGCTCAACTTCCAGCTTCATTCTTTTGAAAAGTATCAGGTAAAGCCCAGCACAACTAAGGAGGCTGAAATCTGAGGATCTTGGTTTGAAGCCAGTCAGTCTGAACTTTAGCCTTGAGTAAAACAGAGAAAGTTCTAGCCATAGTACTGGTAATTACACAAACAAGTCTCATGGACTTTCTTGCTTGGGCTGGCTTTGAACTGCAGCCCTTAGATTTCAGCCTCCTGGGTAGTTAGGACTTACAGGCATGAACAAACAACTGCTGACTTATTTTAATTTTTTGTTGTTGTTTTTCATGGGGCTTAAATTCTGGGCTTAGGTGCTGTCCTCGTGCTCTTCCGCTCAAGGCAAGAACTCTATCGCTTGAGCCATAAAACCACTTTCAGTTTTCTGGTGGTTTATTAGAGATAAGAGTCTCACAGACTTTCCTGCCCAGGCTGGCTTGGAACTGTAATGCTCAGACCTCAGCCTCCTGAGTAGCTAGGATTACAGGCATGAGCCACTGGTGCCTGGCTTATTTTAATATTTTTAACCAGCTCTTTCTTGCTTTCAAATTCAATACTTTTGTTTTGTCCAGTAGACCTGATCTTTGGGCCACATTGCTGTTTCTTAGTAGTTTTGAAGGGGGGGTAGGGGTTGAACTCTCGGCATGTGTGCTGTCTTTGTACACTTCAGCTTAAGGCAAATGCTATACCATTTCACCCACAGAGCAACTTCAGGTTTTCTGGCTGGTGGTTAATTGGAGCTGAGTCTCATGAACTTTCCTGACCAGGCTGGCTTTGAACCGTGATCTTCATATCTCAGCCTCCTGAGTAGCTAAGATTACAGGATAGAGCCAGCAATGCCCTTTTGTTTCCTAGCTTTTTGACTCAAGTATCATGTTTTACAACTTCAACCACAGCTCCACTTGTAGCTTTTTTTGTTTATTGGACATAAATTTCTAATGTACTTTTCTGGGCAGTCTGGCTTCAAACCATTATCCTCAGATTTCAGCTTCCTGAGGTGCTCCAATTATACACATGAACCACAAACCCATTGGTTATTTAAAAATATTAATATGTTTTTTCCACTTTTTAAAAATTTCCTTGCTTTTTATTTTTGTGTATGTTCTAGTCCTGGGGCTACAAATCAGTGCCTGGATACAATGCCAGAGCTTTTTCTTCAAGACTAGTGGCTTATCACATGAGCCAAAGTATAGCCTGTGGTTATAATGGTTTTGTCTTGGTGCTTGAACTAGAAAGTGGGTGCTGTACTAGAAAGTGATTGCCCAGTTTGCATCTTGGGTCACAGCTCAACTCTAGTTTTTGGTTTTAATTGTTGGTAGTTAATAGGAGATGAAACTTATGCAAAGCCCATCATGTATCAATTGGCTGAAATCTGAGGATCATGGTTCAAAGCCAACCAGGGCAGGAAAGCCCATGAGAATCTTAGCTCCAATTAATCACTGGAACCTGGGAGGGGTAGAGTTCTATTCTTGAACAAAACAGCATAAGTTCAAGCCACAAGATAGCATACAGATGCACACACAGAGAAAGCGTCATGGACTTTCTTGCATGGGCTAGCTTTGAACCATGATTCTCAGATTTCAGCCTCTCACCATCCTCTCTCCTTTGAAAATTTTATTGGTCCTGTGGCTTGACCTCTGACTCTGGGGCCTATATGTTAGCTTTTACACTCAAGGATTTTTACAGCTCAAGGATTTGTGCTGTTTAGCTGGGGATAAGGATCTCAAGCATGTTCCTTCCCAGGTTGACTTGTCTCTGCAATCCTCAGTTGTCAGCCTCTTGTGTAGTAAGGACTACACTTATGACCAGCAACATTTGGGTCATTTTAAAACTTTAATATGTGCTTGCTCCTACCTTTTTTCTTTTTTTTTCATTTTTGCTTGTCCTGGGAGTAGAAATTGAAGCTCAGATATTGTCTCACAGCATATATGGGACCAAACATAATATTTGGCTTTTGGGGGGAGGTTAATTGTAGAGAAAAGAATCATGTAGAGTTAGGCCAGAATCAGGAGGCTGGAAATTGAGGAAAGTCCGTGACACTCTTTTTTCCAATTAACCACTAAAATCTGAGAGTAGTCAATCATTGAGCAAAATAGTGCAAGTTCAAGCACCAGGACTGGCACACACACACACACACACACACACACACACACACACACACACACACACACACACACATACATCTTATGAACACCTATACCTGAGCTGAGCTTTAAACAGTATCCTCAAATTTCAGCCTTAGTATCTAGAATTACAAATATGAGCCACCAATGACTGGCTCATCGAAACCTCTGTTACTTCATCTCTTCTACCCTTCTTTTCATTTATTTCGTTGTTTTTGTGTGTGTTGTTCCTGGAGCTTGAACTCATGCAAGGCCTGGCCTGATTCAGAAGGCTGAAATCTGTCCATCATGGTTTGAAAGCAGCCTGAGCAGGACAATCCATGAAATTCTTATCTCCAATCAATCAACAAAAACCTATCCCCACTGTGGCCACCACACACAAAACAGTCTCCTGGAATTTTTTCATTGGGTTTGCCTTTACACAGGATCTTATATTTCAGCCTCCTGCATTTCTAGAATTACAGACATGAGCCAACAGTCTTGGGTTCTTTACTTCCAACCATTTAATTTTATCATTGTGATCCTGAGGCTGGATCTCTGAGACAGGGCATTGTTTCAATAGGTTTTTTGTTTAAGGCTGGTGCTTTACAACTACAACCACAGCTTTATTTCTGGCGTTTTTTGCTGTTTAGTTGCAGACGTATGTACTTTGCTGTCCACGCTGGCTATGAACAACAACCTTCAGATTTCAGCGTTCTGAGTCATAGGATTACACATATTGACCAAAAATTCACTCATGGCTCATTTTGAAACTGTAATTAGATTTTCTCACAGTTTTTCTTCTTTTTACTAATCTTGGGGCTTGAACTCAGGCATTGGACACTGCCCCTGAACTTCTGATACTCAAGGTGAGAACTCTACTACTTGACCACAATGCCACTTCCAGCCGTTTTTTATTTATGAGGTACTGAGGAAACAAACCCAGGGATTCAAACATGGTAGGCAAGCACTCTGTCACTAAGCCACATTTCCAGCCATTCCTTCACCTTTTTATTTGTAATTTTTATTTCCTTGTGTATGCTGGTCCTAGGTCTAAAAATCAGCCCATGTACAGTCCCAGAAGATTTTATTCAAGATTAGCACACCAAGGCATGAGCCACTACACAACTTGTGGCTATTAGTTTTTGTTTTAAGTAGCTACTTAGAGTTGAGTCAATGAATTCTCCTACCTGGGCTGGTTTTCTACTGTGATCCTCACATTTTAGCCTCCTGAGTGGCTACCATCATAGGTGTGTGCCACTTATGCTTGGATCATTTTAAACTCTGAAATTGGCTCTTCTAACTTCTCTACATTTATTTATTTTATTCCTTTTTGTGTGTTGGACCTGAAGTTAATATCAAGGTCTGAGTACTGTCCCAGAAATTATTTTCTCATTTCTGCCATTGGAGCCACAGCTCAATCACCAGGTTTTATTTTTCATCCTTTTGGTGATTAATTGGAAATAAGAATCTCATGTAAAGCCCAGCAAGACACAGGAGGCTGAAATCTGAGGATTGAAGTTGAAGCCATCCTGGACAGGAAAGTGCATGAGACTTTTCTAATCAACTAACTACAAAGACTCTAGGAGTGATAGAGCTGCTACACAAATTAAAGCCACAGTTTGGCATTCACAGTATAAAAGCTCCATGGACTTTCCTGTTTGGACTGGCCTTAAAATGTATCTTCAGACTTCAGCTTTCTGAATAGTTAAAATAATAAACAGGAACCACTAGCCCCAGGCTTATTTTTAAATCTGAAATGGTCATTTCTTCTCTCAGTTTTGTTTTTGGTCGACTTTGGGCTGAATTATGGACCAGGGAACTGTTTCCCAGGTTTTTCACCAAATTTCAGTAGTTTATAACTACTCTCACACCTTCATTTCCACCTTTTGCTGGGTAGTTGGGGAAAAGAATTTCAATGACTTTTCTGTCCAGGCTGGCTTTGAGCTGTGATCCACATATTTCATCTTTCTGAGTAGCTATGAATATACACATAAACCAACAACCCATGGCTCACTTTGAAACCAATATTTTCACTTTCTCCCATCTTTTATAATTTGTGCACTTTTTTCTTTATTTTTGTAAGTGTCTGTGCTAGGGCATCAGCACCAGGGCATGTGTGCTGTCCCAGAGCTTTCTGTTTAAGGCTAGAACTCTACCATATGTGCCAGAGCACAGCTATTGGCATATTTTTGGAGACAAATGAGACATGAGAGTCTCATAGATTCTCCTACCTGGGCTTGCCTTCAACTGTGATCCTAAGATTTCATCCTCCTGAGTAGCTGATAGATCATCAGTGAGCAACCAATGCTTGATTTATTTAAACCTCTGTCATTGGATCTTCATTCTGCACTTCTTCCCTCTTTTCTTTAATTCTTCTGTGATTGTCCTGGAGATTGAACTCAGGGCCTGGTTGCTGTCCCAGAAATTGATTGCCCAGTTCTGCCACTTGTGCCATAACTCCATTCCCAGTTTCTTTTCTTTTCTTTTTGACAATTAGTTGGAGATAAGAGTCTGATAAAAAGCCTAGCATAAATCAAGCCAGCCTGGGAAGGAAAGGCCATGAGACAATGACCTCCAACTAACCACTGATTAGCTGGGAATGGTAGATCTCTAACCTTGAACAAAGCAGCACAAGTTCAAGGATGGCACACACAAGCCACAAGATGGCACACAGATGCAAACACACAGAGAAAGTCTCATGGATTTTCTTGCTTGTGTTAACTTTAAACTGTGATCCTCATATTTCAGTTTCTCTTCTTCCACTGTCCTTTTTATTTATTGTTTTTATTTGTAAGTTTTAGAGGTCATGCAGCTTGACCTCTGGCTCTGGGAATTATTTCTTAGCTTTTTAACTAAAAGCTGCTGCTTTACCACCTCAGTTGCAGTTCAGGGCTTTGTGCTAGTTAGCTGGGGTAAGCATCTCAAGCACATTCCTGCCCATGCTGACTTGATACCACAATCCTCAGATGTCAGTCTCTTATGTAGTAAGGATTATACACAGGACTAACAACCCTTGTGTCATTTTAAAACTTTAATATATGCTTACCTCTACCTACTGTTGTTTACTTTTTATTTTTTTACATGTGCTGTTCCTGGGCCTAAAAATTGGGGCTCATATTCTGTCTCAGAAGTTTTTATTCAAGGTTATCCATTATTACATGAGACATACCCTAACTTTTGGGCCCTTTTTGGTGGGGGGAAGTGATTAATTACAGACAAGATTTTCATAGACTCTTCTGCCAGAGCTGGCCATGAACCATCATCCTCAGATATAAGCCACTTGAATAACTAGTAAAACATGTATCAGCCACAAATGCTTGATTTATTTAAGACTTTGTCACTCACTCTTCCTTGGTTACTTCTACTCTTCTTTATTTCTTCTGTGCATGTCCTGAGGCTTGAACTCAGGGTTTAGGTGCAATCCCAGAAAATATTTGCCCAGTTCTGCCACTTAAGCCAAAGCTCAACTTACAGCTGAATCAGGTGGCTGAAATCTGAGGACCATGTTTCAAAGCAGCCTGCACAGGAAATCCATGACACTCTTATCTCCAATGCACCACCCAAAATCTGAGAATGCTAGGACACAAACACACACATCACACATACACACACACACACAAACATAAAACACACATGCACATACACATACACACAAAGTCTCTTGGACTTTGCTTCTTAGGCTGGCCTTGAAACTTGATCCTCATATTTCTGCCTCATGAATAGGCCTACAGCCATGATCAACAAGCACCAGGCTTATGTTTAAATTTACAATTGGCCTTTCTTCTCTTCTCCTACAATTTTTTAGCACCAGGAATTGATCTCTGGGTCAGCAAACAGGTTTTTTTTAGCTTTTCCACCAAATACAGTGCTTTACAACTACAATCATATCAACACTGTGTAGATGGGGGTAAGAGTTGCATTTACATTCTTGCCCAGTCTAGCTTTGAACCTTGATTAACTAGGAATACACATATGAAAAAAAACCCATGCTCATTTTGAAACTTTAGTTTTCTCTTTTCCCATCATTTTTAGTTTGTGTTTTTTTGTGTTTTGAAATGTGTGTATAGGACTTCAACTTAGGGCTTAGTGGCTGTTCCAAGATTTCTGTTTGAGACTACCATTCAACAGCATGAGCCAAAGTACAGAGTGTAGCTTATTTTTGGTGGAAAATTATATATATATTATATAATATATATATATATATAATATATATATATAATATATATTTATATATATATATATATATATAAATATATATATATATATATATATATATATATATATATATATATATATATATGACTCTCCTGCCTGGGATGGTCATGAACCGTGATCCTTAGATATCATCCTCCTGAGTACCTCGTATAGCATGTGTTATACCAAAAGTACTTCTCAAAAATAAAAGAAAGGAAAAAAGGAAAAGGA